>NW_020327964.1:0-17107 GCF_001858045.2 Oreochromis niloticus | reverse complement strand
TTGAACTGTGAGCATCAGGGATGTCTGAAGATATATTGGCACAAGCCTCATGTCTCAACTCTGTTTTGTTAAGGAGATATGACGATTTGAAATGCCTCTCATTAGAGAATTCCAGCGGTGATTTTGAACAAACTCTCCATTGACTTTGTATGGAGATTTTCGACTTGTGTTGGTCTGAGGAGATTTGCCAAAATTCTATAAATCCCACAACAATGATAGTGACATTTTCTGAAAGCCAGCAAAAATACCTACGTTTTGATGTATAATTTGTGGGTTGAGTGGAAATTGAGCGAGTAGCAAGAAGTTGTTCGACATGAAGAGAAATTCAGAATGGACGAGTGTACACTCTGAGTTAATTGCATAGCAACCATAACAACGCATGTATTTTCTGAAAAATCACAATTTTGCAACTGAAAACTTAAAGGGTATATTAAAACGGTAGAAGATCTGAAAAAGCTGAATCAGACAGGAATAGCCCAATAATTGAGAACATTTTAAAGTTTGAATGGAGTTTCTAGTGAAAGTATGACAAAGTAGTTAAGTTTCAAAACAAGCAAGTTTTAGCAGAATTGTGGAAGTTTCCATTCATTTCAATGGGACAAATTAAAGGAAAAAAGTGTAATATTTTAAAAAGTATAACAGTAATAACACCAAAGTCATTGCCGGAAAGAGCAGAAAGAGCAGAACAGTATAGAGTTTGAACTGAGAAAATCGGCTGAAAACTGTGGAAGTAGTTAAGTGCCAAGTGTACGGAAGCAACTAGAAGAATAATAAGAATAAAGAGAAACAGGAAAACAATTGTGTGGAAGCCCTTTAGGCATCCACACAACTAGAAAATTTGCATTTCCTGCGAAAATGCTGTGTGGATGCCGAACGCTTAAGCTGTCTGCTGAAAATGACTGAAAAAGATGAAAAGCTGCAAAAGTGTATGGCAGTAAAGAAACTGAAAATTATGCTGAAAACTAGTGAAAAACAGAAACTTTTGCTGAAAAGAGGTGAAAAGGCAAAATTCTGCTTCAAAGGGGTACAGAAGTTCATTTGTACTGAAAAGAGAGAGGTGAAAAGGTTTCCTCTGAAATGAGCAGAAGATACTGAGATTGTATTGATAAGAGGTGAAAGGCTGAAAATTCTGCTTAAAATAGGTGAATCAGCAGAATTTCTACTGAAAGAGGTAAAGAAGTAGAACGTTGCACTGAAAACAGGTGAATCAGCAGAATGTCTGCTAAAAAAGAGATTTCTGTTGAAAACACCTGAAAAAGCTGGAATTGTGCTGAAAAGGGGTGAAAAACTCACAATTCTGCTGAAACGGGGTGAAGAAGAGGTGTTGGGCTGTTGAGAAGAGTTAAATAAGTTGAACTGATATGTTTGGGTACAAATACTATGATTTGACAATAATACTGCGTTTAGCACAACTCCTGAGATTGATTGAAATACTATGATTTAGAAGAAATATTATGACTTTGTAGAAATACAATATTTTGGCACAAATACTATGATTTGGCAGAAATACTATTATTTATTGGAAATACTATGATTTACCAGAAGTACAATGTTCTGCAAAATAGTATAATTTGAAGACATCACAGATATATGATGATTTTGCAGACATTCTGGTTTTACACAAATACTATAATGTGGCAGAAATACTATGATTTGCTATAAATACTATGATTTGGCACATATACTGTATTCAGCAGATATACTATAACAAAATAGAGAGTCTACGACTTAGTAATAATACTATAACATAATAGATATACTATGATTTTGCAGACAGTCTATGTTTTTGCACAACTAGCACAATGTGGCAGAAATACTATGATTTGGCACAAGTACTATGATTTATTAGAAATACTCTTTTGGCACAAATACTATGTTTCAGTACAAATACTATGATTTGGCAATAATACTGCGTTTCAGCACAACTACTGAGATTTGATTGAAATACTATGATTTAGAAGAAATACTATGATTTCGTACAAATACTATGTTTGGTTCGAATACTATGATTTGCAAAAAATAGTATGATTTGCACAAGTACCATGATTTAGTACAAATACTACGAATTGGCAGAAATACTGTGACTTAGTAGTAACACTTTAACATAACAGATATACTGTGATTTTGCAGACATAGTATGTTTTGCACAAATACTACGACTTTGCTCAAATACTATGAAATTGCAGTAATACTATGATTTTGAAGGAATACTATGATGTGGTAGAAATACTATGCCTTAGTAGTAATACTATAACATAACAGGTATACTGATTTGCAGAAACAGTATGTTTTTGCACAAATACTACGATTTTGCTCAAATACTATGAAACTGCAGTAATACTATCATGTTGAAGGAATACTATGATTTGGTAGAAATACTATGCCTTAGTAGTAATACTATAACATAACAGATATACTGTGATTTTGCAGACATAGTATGTTTTTGCACAAATACTACGATTTGCTCAAATACTATGAAATTGCAGTAATACTATGATTTTGAAGGAATACTATGATGTGGTAGAAATACTATGCCTTAGTAGTAATACTATAACATAAAAGATATACTGTGATTTTGCAGACATAGTATGTTTTGGCACAAATACTACGATTTTGCTCAAATACTATGAAACTGCAGTAATACTATCATGTTGAAGGAATACTATGATGTGGTAGAAATACTATGCCTTAGTAGTAATACTATAATATAACAGATATACTGTGATTCTGCAGACATAGTATGTTTTTGCACAAATACTACGACTTTGCTCAAATACTATGAAATTGCAGTAATACTATGATTTTGAAGGAATACTATGATGTGGTAGAAATACTATGCCGTAGTAGTAATACTATAACATAACGTTATACTGATTTTGCAGACACAGTATGTTTTGGCACAAATACTACGATTTTGCTCAAATACTATGAAACTGCAGTAATACTATCATGTTGAAGGAATACTATGATGTGGTAGAAATACTATGCCTTAGTAGTAATACTATAACATAACAGTTATACTGATTTTGCAGACACAGTATGTTTTTGCACAAATACTACGATTTTGCTCAAATACTATGAAACTACAGTAACACTATCATGTTGAAGGAATACTATGATGTGGTAGAAATACTATGCCTTAGTAGTAATACTATAACATAAAAGATATACTGTGATTTTGCAGACATAGTATGTTTTTGCACAAATACTACGACTTTGCTCAAATACTATGAAATTGCAGTAATACTATGAGTTTGAAGGAATACTATGATGTGGTAGAAATACTATGCCTTAGTAGTAATACTATAACATAACAGTTATACTGATTTTGCAGACACAGTATGTTTTTGCACAAATACTACGATTTTGCTCAAATACTATGAAACTACAGTAACACTATCATGTTGAAGGAATACTATGATGTGGTAGAAATACTATGCCTTAGTAGTAATACTATAACATAAAAGATATACTGTGATTTTGCAGACATAGTATGTTTTGGCACAAATACTACGATTTTGCTCAAATACTATGAAACTGCAGTAATACTATCATGTTGAAGGAATACTATGATGTGGTAGAAATACTATGCCTTAGTAGTAATACTATAATATAACAGATATACTGTGAGTCTGCAGACATAGTATGTTTTTGCACAAATACTACGACTTTGCTCAAATACTATGAAATTGCAGTAATACTATGATTTTGAAGGAATACTATGATGTGGTAGAAATACTATGCCTTAGTAGTAATACTATAACATAAAAGATATACTGTGATTTTGCAGACATAGTATGTTTTGGCACAAATACTACGATTTTGCTCAAATACTATGAAACTGCAGTAATACTATCATGTTGAAGGAATACTATGATGTGGTAGAAATACTATGCCTTAGTAGTAATACTATAATATAACAGATATACTGTGATTCTGCAGACATAGTATGTTTTTGCACAAATACTACGACTTTGCTCAAATACTATGAAATTGCAGTAACACTATCATGTTGAAGGAATACTATGATTTGGTAGAAATACTATGCCTTAGTAGTAATACTATAATATAACAGATATACTGTGATTTTGCAGACATAGTATGTTTTTGCACAAATACTACAATTTTGCTCAAATACTATGAAATTGCAGTAATACTATGATTTTGAAGGAATACTATGATGTGGTAGAAATACTATGCCTTAGTAGTAATACTATAACATAACAGATATACTGTGATTCTGCAGACATAGTATGTTTTAGCACAAATACTGCGACTTCTGCCATGGAGTGTTAACAAGAATCTGAGGTCCATATTAGAAAAGCTCAGAAAATCATAAAACTTTGCAGAATTGTAATAAATTAGCAATATAAATTACAGGTCTGTGTATAAATTTGTAGTGAAAAAAAAAAAGTTGAACAAAGTGGGATTTAACCCACGACCTTTGACCTGCAGACCCGCGTCATTACCAATTACGCCACCTGGAACGGGGGCTGGCGGCTGGAAAAAAGATTGATGAGCAGTCAGAAATAGATGGCGGTGAGGGGCTTAAATCGCCGTTTTTTGTAGTTACAAAACGTCGTGCAACTCAAAAACTAGGTGGGATAGAAGCACAAGTCTTGTACTGGGCAAATCAGCTGACTTTGGTGAACTTTGACTGCGATTTTCATTGCTCTTTGTATCTCCGTCGTGGAGATATGACGAGAGAAGAAATTTTCATTTTCAGAGTTTGAAAACTGAGAGGAGGACAGATTTCCAACCCTCAAACAGACATAATTTATGGCTCAACAGTAAGATGACAGTAAAAACTGCTCACACCGTGAGTGTCAGCAGTGCCCGAAGATAAATTGGCAGCATGCAGATGAATCTTACAAAGAAGCTCTGAGTGAGATGTTGAGCTTGTATTTCTACCCCAAGCTGGTAGGGTGTGCTCTTTATTAAACACTTGCTTGTGCCACAATGTGCTTCAAGGGTCAATAAAAGCATAACAGAACTCACTTATGGTACTGCATTCTTCCTATAAAACAATAACTGTCAGTGACTTTGTACCGTAGTATAAACACAGCATTCAAGACAACAGTTAAAAGTAACGTAACCATAAACAATGAAACAAGAACATCTAAACAGCAGCACATGTCCCAAGGCATGATGGGAGAGAACTAGCTGTTCCACCAACACGCCACATTATTTACGAATTATGATTTGGCAGAAACACTGGGACTTGGTATAAGTAGTATGATTTACATGAAATACTTTGACTTAGCAGAAATTCTATAATCTAGCAAAAACCACTTCAGCATAGCAGAAATTCTGTGATTGAGCAGAATTACTAGGATTTAGCACAAACACTATGATTTGGCTCAAAAACCTTTATTTTGCAGTTATATTGTGATTTGGCAGAAATACTGTGCTTTGGAACAAATACCAAGATTTGGCAGAAATACTATGAGCAGTAATAATATGACATAGCAGAAATACTGTTATTTTGTGGAAATACTATGCTTTGGCACAAATACCATGATTTGGCCAAAATACTATGATTTAGCAGAAATACTATGATTGAGCAGAAGTACTAAGATGTAGTAGAAGTACTTTGATTCAACAGAAATACTATTATGGAGGAGTAATACTTTAACATGGGAGAAATATTGATACAGATACACAAACATACACATACACAGAGCCTAAAGGGAACAGTGGCTGTTAAGAGTCTGGGCTTGGTATATCTAGGTCAGTTAAATTGGCTGCACCTGCTGTAATCAGCCCTTACACACACAGACACAGAGAGAGGTATAAGTTTTCTGCAGTGTATTTCTCACATTCAGGATTCCCCTCGAACAAATGGCCATAATTTCCTAACCGTAGGGGCTAGAACGCTCATTCTGACACCGTTTTGTTCAGAAGAGATGGGGGAATCTGCAGGTCTTCATAAATCAGAGATAAAATATAAATTATTAAAGATATATGACTTGCAATACACTGTAACTGAGCAGAGGCAAAGCAAAACTGCCTTGACTTGCCCTCAAACAATGTTTTGTAACTCTAAATCTATATGGAGCATCAAAATCATTCTTTCACCGTAAGAGACAGCAGGCTTTGGTGAACAGTCATGGGAATTTTCAGGTCTCTGTGGAAATCCATCAAAAAGATATGATGAGAGAAAAAAGTGCCTCATTTCCAGAGTTTGAAATCTGAAGAAATCTGAGCGAGGGACAAATTTCCTATCCTCAAACAAGTGTAATTCATGGCCAAACGGTAATAGGTGAGGAAAAAATTATTGAACTGTGAGCATCAGGGATGTCTGAAGATATATTGGCACAAGCCTCATGTCTCAACTCTGTTTTGTTAAGGAGATATGACGATTTGAAAATGCCTCTCATTAGAGAATTCCAGCGGTGATTTTGAACAAACTCTCCATTGACTTTGTATGGAGACTTTTCCGACCTTGTGTTGGTCTGAGGAGATTTGCCAAAATTCTATAAATCCCACAACAATGATAGTGACATTTTCTGAAAGCCAGCAAAAATACCTACGTTTTGATGTATAATTTGTGGGAGTTGAGTGGAAATTGAACGAGTAGCAAGAAGTTGTTCAGATATGAAGAGAAAATTCAGAATGGACGAGTGTACACTCTGAGTTAATTGCATAGCAACCATAACAACGCATGTATTTTCTGAAAAATCACAATTTTGCAACTGAAAACTTAAAAAGGTATAAGATTAAAACGGTAGAAGATCTGAAAAAGCTGAATCAGACAGGAATAGCCCAATAATCTGAGAACATTTTAAAGTTTGAATGGAGTTTCTAGGTGAAAGTATGACAAAGTAGTTAAGTTTCAAAGACAAGCAAGTTTTAGCAGAATTGTGGAAGTTTCCCATTCATTTCAATGGGACAAATTAAAGGAAAAAAGTGTAATATTTTAAAAAGTATAACAGTAATAAACACCAAAAGTCATTGCCGGAAAGAGCAGAAAGAGCAGAACAGTATAGAGTTTGAACTGAGAAAATCGGCTGAAAACTGTGGAAGTAGTTAAGTGCCAAAAAGTGTACGGAAGCAACTAGAAGAATAACTAGAAAAATTTGCATTTCCTGCGAAAATGCTGTGTGGATGCCTTAATGCTGAAGCTGTCTGCTCAAAAACTGAAGAAGATGAAAAGTTGCAAAAAGTTGTATGGTGGTGAAAAAAAAATGTTGCCTTGAGCAGGATTTGAACCTGGCCCGCTTAGTCTCAACGCGGTAACTCATCTCACTGTGCCAAAGTCACTCTCAATTACGCAAACTCATTCTCACAAAGAAGAGGTGGAGAGACTGACAATTTTGCTGAAATGAGCAGAAGCTGCTGAGAATTGTGCTGGTAAGAGGAGAAAAGGCTGAAAATTTTGCAGAAAAGAGGTGAATCAGCAGAATTTCAGCTGAAAAGAGGTAAAGAAGCAAAAACTTGCGCTGAAAAGAGATGAATCAGCAGAATTTCTGCTCAAAAGAGTTTAAGAAGCAGAAAGTTGTGCTGAAAAGAGATGAATCAGCAGAATTTCTGCTTAAAAGAGTTTTTCCTGAAAACAGCTGAGATTTGTGCTAATAAGAGGTGAAAAGGCTGAAAATTTTGCAGAAGAGGTGAACAAGCACAATTTGGGCTGAAAAGAGGTGAAAATTTTGCTGAAAACAGGTGTTCAAATCCCATGACCAGGATTTGAACCTGGCCCTTCTGGTCTCAAGGAAGCTACTCATCTCACTGAACTAAACTTGTTCCGACAAACACAAGGGATGGAGAAACTGACAATTTTGGTAAATGAGCAGAGGCTGCTGAGTTTTGTGCTGAGAAGATGTGAAAAGCTGAGAAATTTGCAGAAAAGAGGTGAATCAGCAGAATTTCTGCAGAAAAGATGGAAAGAAGAAGAACATTGCGCTGAAAAGAGGTAAATCAGCAGAATTTCTGCTGAAAAGACGGAAAGAAGCAATCACAGTAGCTGCTCATCTCACTGAGCCAAAGCAGTTCTTGTCCCACCAAGAGATATGATGAGAAAAAATGTGCAGGGGGGGGCCGTAGAAGCTGAATTGTTGTGAAAAGAGGTGAAAAAGCTGAAATTCTTCTGAAAGAGCAGAACAGGCTGAAAATTTTCAGCTACTCATTGAGCCAAACTGGTTCTCACATAACTGAAAAAAGGTGAAAAAGCTGAAAATTCTGATAAAAACATCAGAAGTGGCTGACATTTGTGCTGATAAGAGGTGAAAACGCAAACTTTCTGCTGAAAAGAGGCAGAACAACCTGGTTCTGCTCAATTTCACCAATCAGAGGTACTGCTTCTGTCTGCTTCATCACGCTGTGTACTTGTATGTATTTCTGCCATGTGGTGTTGACAAGAATCTGAAACTAACAGATTAACTAACAGAATCTGAAAATATTAGAAAAACTGCTAAAATCATAAAACTTTGCAGAATTGTAATAAATTAGCAATATAAATTACAGGTCTGTGATAGTGTATAAATTTGAAGTGAAAAAAAAAATATTGACCAAGGTGGATTTGAACCCACGACCTTTGGGCCGCAGACCCGTGTCATTACCAATTGCGCCACCTGGAAAGGGGGCGGCGGTCTGAAAGACAGATACTTGGGCAGTCAGAAAATAGATCACGGTGAGAGGCGAAAAACGCCGTTTTTTGGCGTTACAAAACGTCGTGTAACTCAAAAACTAGGAGGGCTAGCAGCATAATTCTTGTACTGGGTGAATCAGCGGACTTTGGTGTACTTTGACTGCGATTTTCATAGCTCTTTCTACCTCCGCCGCGGAGATATGACGAGAGAAGAAACGGCTTCATTTTCGGAGTTTGAAAACTGAGAGAAGGACATATTTCCACCCCTCAAACAAACGTAATTTATGGCTCAACAGTAAGATGACAGTAAAAACTGCTCACACCATGACTGTCAGTAGTGTCTGAAGATAAATTGGCAGCATGCAGCTGAAACTTACAAAGAAGCTCAGAGGGAGAGACTGAGCTTGTATTTCCACCCCAAGCTGGTAGGGGATGCTCTTTATTAAACACTTGCTTGTGCTACAATGTGCTTCAAGGGTCATTAACAGCATAACAGAACTCACTTATGGTACTGCATTCTTCCTATAAAACAATAACTGTCAGTGACTTTGTACCGTAGTATAAACACAACATTCAAGACAACAGTTAAAAGTAACGTAACCATAAACAATGAAACAAGAACATCTAAACAGCAGCACATGTCCCAAGGCATGATGGGAGAGAACTAGCTGTTCCACCAACACGCCACATTATTTATGATTTATGATTTGGCAGAAACACTGGGACTTGGTATAAATACTATGATTTACATGAAATACTTTGACTTAGCAGAAATTCTGTAATCTAGCAAAAAGCACTTCAGCATAGCAGAAATTCTATGATTGAGCAGAATTACTAGGATTTAGCACAAACACTATGATTTGTCTAAAAAAAACCCTTTATTTTGCAGTTATATTGTGATTTGGCAGAAATACTATGCTTTGGAACAAATACCAAGATTTGGCAGAAATACTATGAGCAGTAATAATATAACATAGCAGAAATACTGTTATTTTGTGGAAATACTATGCTTTGGCACAAATACCATGATTTGGCCAAAATACTATGATTTAGCAGAAATACTAAGATGTAGTAGAAGTACTTTGATTTAACAGAAATACTATTATGGAGGAGTAATACTTTAACATGGGAGAAATATTGATACAGACACACATACACAGAGCCTAAAGGGAACAGAGGCTGTTAAGAGTCTGGGCTTGGTATATCTAGGTCAGTTAAATTAGCTGCACCTGCTGTAATCAGCCCTTACACACACAGACACAGAGAGAGGTATAAGTTTTCTGCAGTGTATTTCTCACATTCACATTCAGGATTCCCCTCGAACCTCCTGGTCTCAAGGCAGCTACTCATCTCACTGAGCCAAACTCATTCTCACAAAGAAGAGGTAGATAGACTGACAATTGTGCTGAAATTATCAGAAGCTGCTGAGAACTGTGCTGATAAGAGGCAAAAAGGATGAAAATTTTGCAGAAAAGAGGTGAATCAGCAGAATTTCTGCAGAAAAGAGGCAAAGAAGCAGAACGTTGCGCTGAAAAGAGGTGAATCAGCAGAGTTTCTGCTGAAAAGAGTTTTTTTTTTCTGAAAACCGCCAAAAAAGCTGGAATTTGTGCTGAAAAGTGGTGAAAAAAATGAAAATGTTGCTGACAAGGGGTGAAGAAGCTAAAGTATACCAAATCAAAGTGTTTGTGCCAAAACATGGTATTTCTGCCATATTGTGGTACTTGTGCCACAAAAGTTACTACATTACAACATGAATACGGATTAAAGATGAAAGAAACTGGCAACAAATTCCTCCACTACAAACCAGTCTGATACCACTTCTTTGCAGTGTTCACGTTTACTAAGGCACTACCCAAAAGGCGCCACAAGAGGGCACTCCAACACAAGAGATGACCTATGTACACTGATGCACTTAGTAACAGTCAGCCTCCTACTTAGCCACTACGTAATACAGCGATATTACAGTGTACAAATTCACATAAATTTGCAGGGGAACAAACAAAGCAGGAACAAGCCCAAAACAATCAAATAACTGTGCTGCCATAGCTATCGCTAACTAGCACATACGCTAAAGGTAAGTAAAACCAATACACACAAGTAGCAGTGTAAACATCTTAAGCATGGAACATTAACTCACGTTTATGTGACACACACCATCCCCAACAAATACAGGATGGGCTATTTGCTCCCCTTCCCAGCAGCTCTCTCCTCAATCGTTAGCCCAGGAACGAAGGAAGACCATCTAGCTCAGAAGTCCCATGAATTCCCTCACTGCTCAGAGGCTGCTGGGTAATGTAGCTCACAATAACACAGGTTTTTCTACAAGCACAGATACTATAACATAGCAGAAATACTGTGATTTTGTTAAAATACTATGCTTTGGAACAAATACCATGATTTGGCAGAAATACTATGAGCAGTAATAATATAACATAGCAGAAATACTATTATTTGGGTGAATGCTATTGTTTGGCACAAACACTATGATTTAGCACTGTACAGAATGGTGTACGTCAGTTTAATGCTGGGTGGTGCTGCAATAGTAGCTATCCTCGGTCAGAAGGAGAGGCTGGCATCCAGGGATTAGATTACCACAGGTGGAGTTTATTGGCAGTCAGATGGATGTTACAGGGAGATATGGCATACAGTAGGAGGATGTGGAGGGGTGATATGGTGTGGTTTCTATGATTAAGAACAGGGTATACATTACAACATGAATACGGATTAAAGATTAAAGAAACTGGCAACAAATTCCTCCACTACAAACCAGTCTGATACCACTTCTTGCAGTGTTCACATTTACTAAGGCACTACCCAAAAGGCGTCACAAGAGGGCACTCCAACACAAGAGATGACCTATGTACACTGATGCACTTTGTAACAGTCAGCCTCCTACTTAGCCACTACATAATACAGCAATATTACAGTGTACAAATTCACATAAATATGATTTGGCAGAAATGCTAAACTTTGGCACAAATACTATAATTGAGTACAAGTACTCTAAGATAACAGAAATACTATGATTTAGCAGAAATACAATGTTTTTGCAGAAACACTGTAATTTCACTCAAATACTATGAGATAGCAGTAATACTATGATTTGGCAGAAATACCACGTTTTAGTACAAATACTATGACAAAGCAGAAATACTATGACTTAGAAGTAATACTATAACAAAAGGGATTCCTCAAAATACTATGAAATTGCAGTAATTCTATGATTTGGCAGAAATACTGTACTTCGTACAAATACAATGCTTTGGTACAAATACTATATTTTGATTTCAATACTATGATTTGCAACGAGTAGTATGATTTAGTACAAATACTACGAATTGGCAGAAATACTGTGACTTAGTAGTAATACTATAACATAACAGATATACTATGATTTTGCAGACAGTCTATGTTTTTGCACAACTAGCACAATATGGCAGAAATACTATGATTTGGTACAAGTACCATGATTTAGTACAAATACTACAATTTTGCTCAAATACTATGAAATTGCAGTGATACTATGATTTTGAAGGAATACTATGATTTGGTAGAAATACTATGCCTTAGTAGTAATACTATAACATAGCAGATATAATGTGATTTTGCAGGCATAGTATGTTTTTGCACAAATACTACGATTTCGCTCAAATACTATGGAATTGCAGTAATACTATGATTTGGAATGCTATGATTTGGTAGGAATACTATGCCTTAGTAGTAATACTATAACATAACAGATATACTATGATTTTGCAGAAATTCTATGTTTTTGCACAAATACTACAACAACTACTACTACAAATACTACAAGAAATACTATGTTTGGGCAGTAATACTATTATTTGCTATAAATGCTATTATTTGGCACATATACCATAATCAGCAGATATACTATAACATAACAGAAATTCTATGACTTAGTAGTAACACTAATATAACAGAAATTTTAACTGGCCACAAATAACATGATTTGGCACAAATACCATGATTTGGCAAAAAGATACCATGATTTGGCACAAATACGATCATATTGCAGAAATACTATGATTGGGTACAAATACTATGATTTGGCACAAGTACTATGAATAAGTACAAATACTATGATTTGGCAGAAATACTATGATTTAGCAGAAATACTATGTTTTAACATAAATAATATCTTTTCACAGAAATTTCTGCTAAAAGGTACTATTTCTGCTTTTTAGCAGAAATACTGTAATTTTGCATAAATACTATGATTTGGGATAAATACTATGATTTGGCAGATATACTATATTCAGCACATAAACTATAACATAACAGACATTCCTGCACTTAGTAGTAATCTCATAACATAAAATAAATATTATGGTTCTGCCCCCAAACCATGATTTGGAACAAATACCATGATTTTTCAAAAATACTATGATTTAGCAGAAATACTATGATTGAGCAGAAGTACTAAGATGTAGTAGAAGTACTTTGATTTAGCACAAATACTATTATGGAGGAGTAATACTTTAACATGGGAGAAATATTGATATACACACACACATACACAGAGAGCAAAGTGTACAGGGGCTGTTAAGAGCCTGGGCTTGGTATATCTAGGTCAGCTAAATTGGCTGCACCTGCTGTAATCAGCACTTACACACACAGACACAGAGAGAGGTGTGAGTTTTCTGCAGTGTATTTCTCACATTCAGGATTCCCCTCGAACAAATGGCCATAATTTCCTAACCGTAGGGGCTAGAATGGTCGTTCTGACACCGTTTTGTTCAGAAGAGATGGGGGAATCTGCAGGTCTTCTTAATTCAGAGATAAAATATAAATTATTGAAGATATATGACTTGTAATACACTGTAAGTGAGTAGAGGCGAACCAAAACTGCCTTGACTTGCCCTCAAACAACGTTTTGTAACTCTAAATCTATATGGAGCATCAAAATCATTCTTTCACCGTAAGAAACAGCAGGCTTTGGTGAACAGTCATGGAAATTTTCAGGTCTCTGTGGAAATCCATCAAAAAGATATGACGAGAGAAAAAAGTGCCTCATTTCCAGAGTTTGAAATCTGAAGAAATCTGAGCGAGGGACAAATTTCCTACCCTCAAACAAGTGTAATTCATGGCCAAACGGTAATAGGTAAGGAAAAAATTCTTGAATTGTGAGCATCAGGAATGTCTGAAGATATATTGGCACAAGCGTCATGTCTCAACTTTGTTTCGTTAAGGAGATATGATGATTTGAAAATGCCTCTCATTAGAGAATTCCAGCGCTGATTTTGAAGAAACTCTCCATTGAGTTTCTATGGAGAGTTTTGAGACTTTATGTTACTCTGAGGAGATTTGCAAAAAATCTATAAGTCCCACAACAATGATAGTGACATTTTCTGAAAGCCAGCAAAAATACCTACATTTTGATGTATAATTTGTGGGAGTTGAGTGGAAATTGAGCGAGTAGCAAGAAGTTGTTCAGACATGAAGAGAAAATTCAGAAAGGACGAGTGCACACTCTGAGTTAATTGCATAGCAACCATAACAACGCATGTATTTTCTGAAAAATCACAATTTTGCAACTGAAAACTTAAAGAGGTATAAATTAAAACGGTAGAAGATCTGAAAAAGCTGAATCATTCAGGAATAGCCCAATAGTCTGAGAACATTTTAAAGTTTGAATGGAGTTTCTAGGTGAAAGTATGACAAAGTAGTTAAGTTTCAAAAACAAGCAAGTTTTAGCAGAATTGTGGAAGTTTTCCATTCATTTCAATGGGACAAATTAAAGGAAAAAAGTGTAATATTTTAAAAAGTATAACAGTAATAAACACCAAAAGTCATTGCCGGAAAGAGCAGAAAGAGCAGAACAGTATAGAGTTTGAACTGAGAAAATCGGCAGAAAACTGTGGAAGTAGTTAAGTGCCAAAAAGTGTACGGAAGCAACTAGAAGAATAATAATAAAGAATAAAGAGAAACAGGAAAACAATAGTGTGGAAGCCCTTTAGGGCATCCACACAATAAAGAATAAAGAGAAACAGGAAAACAATTGTGTGGAAGCCCTTTAGGGCATCCACACAATAAAGAGAAACAGGAACTCAATAGTGTGGAAGCCCTTTAAGGGCATCCACACAATAAAGAATAAAGAGAAACAGGAACTCAATAGTGTGGAAGCCCTTTAGGGCATCCACACAACTAGAAAAATTTGCATTTCCTGCGAAAATGCTGTGTGGATGCCTTAATGCTGAAGCTGTCTGCTCAAAAACTGAAAAGATGAAAAGTTGCAAAAAGTTGTATGGTGGTGAAAAAAAAAAAAAAAAAGATAGCCCCGAGCAGGATTCGAACCTGGCCCTCCAGGTCTCAAGGCAGCCACTCATCTCACTGAGCTAAACTCACTCTGACAAAGAAGAGGTGGAGAAACTGACCATTCTGCTGAAATGAGCAGAAGCTGCTGAGAATTGTGCTGATAAGAGGAGAAAAGGCTGAAAATTTTGCAGAAAAGAGGTGAATCAGCAGAATTTCTGCTGAAAAGAGGTAAAGAAGCAGAACATTGCGCTGAAAAGACATGAATCAGCAGAATTTTTTGCTCAAAAGTGTTTTTTCTGAAAACAGCTGAGATTTGTGCTAATAAGAGGTGAAAAGGCTGAAAAATTTGCAGAAGAGGTGAATCAGCAGAATTTGGGCTGAAAAGAGGTGAAAATTCTGCTCAAAAGAGTTCAATCAGCAGAATTTCTGCTGAAAAGAGTTCTGCAGAACTCTTTTCAGAATTCTGCTGAAAAGATGTTTTTGCTGAAAATAGCTGAAAAAGCTGGGATTTGTGCTGAAAAGTGGTGAAAAAACTGAAAATTTTGCTGAAAAGGGGTGAAAAAGCTGAAATTGAGTTAAAAAAGTTTAACTGTTAACTGAAAGAAATGTTGCCATAAGCGGGATTTGAACCCGGGTCTCCCAGTCTGAGAACGGCTGCTTATCTCACTGAGCTAAAACACGGCTCAACCGGGCAAGGAAAACTAGTGAGGCCACTGATAATGTGCAAAAATGGGCAAAAAATATTGCAAAAAAAATTCAATATCTCAAAAAGTATAGAAGTTATGAGCACCAAAAGTCATAGCAAACATTAGCAGAAGAGCAGAATTTTTTAAAGTTTGAACTGAGAAATCGGCTGAAAACTGAGGCAGTAGTTAAGCGGCAAAAACGTACGGAAGCAACTTGAAGAATAACTAGAAAAATTTGCATTTCCTGCGAAAATGCTGTGTGGATGCCGGAACGCTGAAGCTGTCTGCTGAAAATGACTGAAAAAGATGAAAAGCTGCAAAAATTGTATGGCAGTAAAGAAACTGAAAAATTATGCTGAAAACAAGTGAAAAAACAGAAACTTTTGCTGAAAAGAGGTGAAAAGGCAAAAATTCTGCTTCAAAGGGGTACAGAAGTTCAAATTTGTACTGAAAAGAGGAGAGGTGAAAAGGTTTCCTCTGAAATGAGCAGAAGATACTGAGATTTGTATTGATAAGAGGTGAAAGGCTGAAAGTTCTGCTTAAAATAGGTGAATCAGCAGAATTTCTACTGAAAAGAGGTAAAGTAGAACGTTGCACTGAAAACAGGTGAATCAGCAGAATGTCGAGATTTCTGTTGAAAACACCTGAAAAAGCTGGAATTTGTGCTGAAAAGGGGTGAAAAAACTCACAATTCTGCTGAAACGGGGTGAAGAAGAGGTGTTGGGCTGTTGAGAAGAGTTAAATAAGTTGAACTGATATGTTTGGGTACAAATACTATGATTTGGCAATAATACTGCGTTTTAGCACAACTCCTGAGATTTGATTGAAATACTATGATTTAGAAGAAATATTATGACTTTGTACAAATACAATATTTTGACAGAAATACTATGATTTGGCAGAAATACTATTATTTAGTAGAAATGCTATGATTTACCAGAAGTACAATGTTTCTGCAAAAATAGTATAATTTTGCAGAAATACTATGTCTTAGTAGTAATACTATAACATCAGAGATATATGATGATTTTGCAGACATTCTGGTTTTACACAAATACTATAATGTGGCAGAAATACTATGCTTTAGCACAAATACTATGATTTGCTATAAATACTATGATTTGGCACATATACTGTATTCAGCAGATATACTATAACAAAATCGAGAGTCTACGACTTAGTAATAATACTATAACATAATAGATATACTATGATTTTGCAGACAGTCTATGTTTTTGCACAACTAGCAGAATGTGGCAGAAATACTATGATTTGGCACAAGTACTATGATTTAGTAGATACTCTTTTGGCACAAATACTATGTTTCAGTACAAATACTATGATTTGGCAATAATACTGCGTTTCAGCACAACTACTGAGATTTGATTGAAATACTATGATTTAGAAGAAATACTATGATTTCGTACAAATACTATGTTTTGGTTCGAATACTATGATTTGCAAAAAATAGTATGATTGCACAAGTACCATGATTTAGTACAAATACTACGAATTGGCAGAAATACTGTGACTTAGTAGTAACACTTTAACATAA
>NW_020327963.1:0-21452 GCF_001858045.2 Oreochromis niloticus | reverse complement strand
CTCTTGTATGTATTGATCCCTTCCCATGATTACTATTGTACTTCCTTTATCCGCCGGTTTAATTACTATATTCCTATTGTTTATTAATTCCCTTAAAGCCTTGACTTCGTTTTGTTTTCAAATTTTTCTTTTCCCTGTAACACTTGAAATATTTATTAAAATCCTCTCTGTCCTTTCTATCAATTTGTTGACCTGGGGATGAATTTATCCGGATGCGGAACCCAGGAAGATTTTCCTATGAAGGGTTTAGGTCTCCGTTCCAGGAAACTGTCAAAGTAGGACATTAATTTAATTTTGCGATGGTACTCCTGCATATCCAATTGTAACTGTGCCTTTTGTTCTTGTGTATATCAATGTCGGAATAAACGTCAACCCCTTATTCAACAGGTTCTCCTGTGCTTTTGTGAGCTTGAAGTTTTTTGTCAATACTATGACATTTTTACCTGTAACAGGATCTGAACCTACATTTTGCTCCCCGCTCCGACTCGACGGGATTTCAAGTTTAAAATGTTGCTCCAATGCTCCAGCATTGCTCGCCCCGTCTCTCGGGTCCAATGTACCAGATCTCCCTCTGTGCCAAATTTCCTGTGCGGAAGTGGAGGGAGGAATGGCATGTTCTTGTAAATATGGGTATTAATGATGTCCAACACCCCCCGTTCCTCCGTGGCAGTCCCGGCGAGAAGTTTATAACTGGCACCCAGATTTCTGCATACGGAAACTGCAGTTTTGCTGCCCTTACTGCTGCCTGGAGTTGTTTTATGGCCGTTTCCCTAGCCTTCTGTTGCTTGGAGTTGATTCCCGCTGACAAGACCACTTTCTCAACGTCACATGCTTAGTTGCCTTTGCAATAATGGCCTGAATGTGTCTAAATTGGCCCTGGGTAACTCTCAATTTGCAAATCTGGATCGAGTGTGGTGGTATTCTCGACAAATTTGAGTCTCCAATAATGAGCCATTGCAACCAACACTCAGGCCCCAGTCGACCATTTTCCGTTCCGTGACAATGTGTCTCCTGACCTTGAATTTCGGTTGTTGATGTCTCACCACAGGAGTGCCACCTTGTGGGGAAGCCTCCTGGGCTACAGAAGTGTCAACCTGCGGTGACTGGCCAGAGGCTGCCTGGTCCTCATCACCCTGGAATCACCACTTGGGACTCGTACTTCTTCGGTTGACTCGTTCTGTGTAGCAGGATTCATCCGATTTCTCTCGGAGCCTCCTGCTGTCCTTCTCTGCAGATTCCCCCGCCAAATCTGCTAAGATGGCCAGAATTCTATCATCATCAAGGGGTCCAGTAGAAGATGAGGAGGAAGAAAGGCAGGGGAACGCCTCCGCCTTGTACTCAACCTTCCCCGCACGTTCTGCGCCCTTTGGGAGGTTCCACTCTAGGTTGCTTACTTGGTCCTCCCCAGGATCCGGGGACCAGGGCATCATCCCCTGTATCCTTCTCCTTGTGGGTCGACCCTGTTCCTCCCTCCTCTGGGATGTCCCCGTCATGGTGGCCACTGTGGGACTTCGGTCCTGACTGCACCGTCCCGTGTTCCACCTCCTCCCTCTGTTTTGTTGAGGGGCTGTGGGGGTAACTGTTTGGGTGCCATGACTTTGTGCATCCCTGTTTGAGTGCAGCCATCTGTTCGTGCTCGTGCCGTTGGATGATCTGACGAGGCACGGACCATTTGCGGTTGGTCCTGAGTGACCCTCTATCATCCGACATGATGCTATCATTGCCTCCGCATGCTCAATGGACTCATTTTTCATGCGTGGCAAGTTCCTGTGGGCCCACCGATGGCAACATTGAAGCCGCCTTCCAATCCGGAACAAGATCGTTGGCCAGCTCCGCCAACATTTTCTCCAACCCTGTCGGTAATGGTCCTCCAGTATGATTAGGTGTTATGCCCCCAGTTCATGGCATTTCCAAAATCATATCTGTGTGTGTGCTGTGGGAGCTGCTGGTTTAATCATGTTCCCCAAATGCTCCACCATCCGTGAAATGGTCCTGGGTTCGTCCTTACCCGGGCTGGGGCGACATTTTGCAAATGGTGCACCATTTTAATAACCCCATAAAGCCTACGCACTAGCCCACCAAATGCCGGGTCTGCCGGACGACGCTGATCCTGATTCACGCCCTGAACCTGTCGTCTAGGATGAACCGGACAGTTTGGAAGGCGTTGCTGCGAGCAACCGATGCATAAGAGCGGGATTGTGGACCACGGTAGCGGGTGGGTCCTCCGGAGCGAGGCACTGGCAAGTTAGGGGAAGGGACTGAGCCTGCCACCTCTGTGAGGCAGGAAATGCACGGGCCATCCCTCCCGAAGGAAACCCACCCTGCTGGTTGTCACGATTACGGAAAGCTTCCGCCTTTTCCCGTATCGGACGACGGTCCAACCTGCTGAGGCCATCCGGTCCTCAGTCTTCGGTTAATTTTTGTTTGTTGTTCTGTTTAGTTTTTGTGATTTGGGTTCGCCTTTGTTATATAAGTAATTATAACTCTTATTTGAGCTTCTATGAGGCGAGAAATAAATGTAGATAAAGAAAGAAAAAAGAGAAAAAACAAAGAATTAAAGCAAAAGTTTTATTTAATTAATAAAGTCAAAAAGGTAGTGTGCCGTACGCGCAACGTTTCGACCCTTTAAGGGTCTTCCTCAGCGCTTGGCACACAAAAAGATAAATGAATTGAGGCTGTACTGCACAAGGCTGTGGCTACTGATGTTCACTCCTCGGAGTCCAGAGTCGAAATGAGCTCCAGGCTGACTCCACCTCCCTTTATACCCTTCCCCCTGTGTGTGTTTTTTTTGTTTTAACCAAACCTTTTAAGTATTCTTCTGTCGAAACCTATATTATCCTGTGTACATAAACCGTTTTTAAGATTGTAGTGTGTATATGAATTTGAATATTGCGGAATCAGTTGTATTTAATATTTAATCCTGTTAACTGTATTTGTTTTGTGTAAATGTTATTTATGTAAATAAAATGTTTTTAACCTTTTGCACTATTATAGCCTTCTGAATATACTTATGGAATGTTGCACGCTATGAAATTGTATTGTAAAGAAATGCTGTTTTTAATTTCCTGTTTTTACCCTTTACGTGATTCCACGGTTTTTAATGTAGAAATCATTTTAATTCAAATAAAAGTATTTTAAACCATTTTTATGATGTGAAGAATTTCCCTGTCCAATTTTAATCCCCTGTAGACATTAGCATCAGGGTTTTGCGTTATAGCCCCAGGTCAAGATTAGGGTTAAGATGGGGGAGGGGGTATGGTTAGGGTTAGGGGTTGAGACGGGGGTCAGGTTAAGATTAGGGTAAGATGGGATAGGAGTATGGTTAGGGTTAGGGATTGGATGGGGATAGGGTTGCAATCCTGACTCCAATTAGTGTGGTTAGGGTTAGGATTGTACCACCGGTTGGAGTTCCAACGTTGGTGGGAACACAACCGGGGTTGGGGGTTAGGGTTAGGGTTAGGTATAAGGGTTTTCGGGGGGTTGAGACACCTGTCTCGTAAACTTTGAAGCTTCATAACTTTTGATAGGAAGGTGGTAGAGACATGGGACCGTGCTCTACCCCCCGGTCTAACGGGTCTGGCTTTCTGCTGGTGGTGTCAGATTTGCGGTAGGAGCTTCCGGTCGGGAGATACGCCCACTTTTTGACTTCCGGTGGTCTGTATCTCGGGAACGGAAGGTCGTAGAGAGATGCAACCACCTCAGGACGCTCAGAAGGGTCGAATTATGGCAGGCGGAATTTGGTTTCAAGTCTCTACGACCTTCCGTTCCGGAGATATGTGGCGGTGAAGTATCCCATTGAAATGAATGGGCTGAGAATTTGACAAGGGGTTAGGGGGTCATGTGACCTATCGACGGATGCGTAATCGAACCGGGATCCCGAATATCCGATCCGTATCTGTCCTAGCGACGGGTGAGGGCAGATACGGTAGGTGTAACCAGAAAGGCAGTGAGTGCAGGGGGCTGCCTTTCTTGCTTTGTCCCACATGGGAAAAGCCAACCCTGGTGGTCAGTCAGGGTATGACTGGCTGCTGGCTGCCAGCAGAGGTCACCATGGACATGCCCTTCACTATCACGGTGTTGTGTTGTAGGTTTTGAGAGGCATGATGGGAAATATATGCAAATTAGGGAAGGGAGCCTACTTCCTGGTTCCCATGATGCTTTGCTGTTGCTAGCTTAGCATTGGGCTAGCTTAGCATTAGCATTTTTGCTAACTTTTCTGACATGTTTGTCAAGTCAAAGGAAGTGACTTCCACTTGTTTCCCCTAGTGTTTGGTGATGTTTTCTTAGGTTTTCCCACTTGTTTCCCTAGTGTTATGGTTAGGGTTTGGCACTTGTTTCCCCTAGTGTTATGGTCAGGGTTTGACACTTGTTTCCCCTAGTGTTATGGTCAGGGTTTGGCACTTGTTTCCCCTAGTGTTTCCCACTTGACTCCCTACTGTTTCCTGTGGTGCTAGCTTAGCATTGGGCTAGCTTAGCATTAGCATTTTTGCTAACTTTTCTGACATGGGTTAGGGTTAGGGGTTAGGGATTGGAAACTGACTCCTCCCCCCTCTTTCGAAGGCAGGAGGACGTGCACGGTCCATCCCCCAGGTGACCCGCTGCTGCTGGAAGTTGGACCGCCCAGGACGCCGCTGGCGCCTCCCACGACGGACCACCGTCCACCCATCCTGATCATCAAAAAAAGCCATCGAGCCCGATGGACTTTTTAATGTGTTGTTGTTTTGTTTATTTATGTAGTGTATTGCTTTTGTTGTTGTGGTGTCGCCTTTGTTATATATTAATAATGTCGCCTTTGGTATATAAGTAATCAAAAATTAAAAGTGATAATGAATAAAATAAAATAAAATGAAATAAAAGTTTTGTTGTGTTTGTGTTTTTAATTAGTTTTGTATTTATGAATTAAAAATAAAATGAATTAAATGAAATTAAATGAAATCAAATTTCAATTTGTGCCGCCGCGACGTTTCGGCCCTGAAAAGGGCCTTCTTCAGGCTGTGGCACAAAAAACACTAGTCTAGTCTCTGCGATGTTGCTCCTTCTGTGTCTCAGGGCGAAATGCCCTCTCTCTGTGTGTCAGCTCCTTTTATGCCCTCTGTTCCAGTTAGATTTTTCGTTCGTCTTTTTTATCTGAATTTCCTTCCTATGTAAATAGCCCTTTCCCAATGATTTTAAAACTTGCTTTCTTCATGAATTATAATATTTCACACTATGTACTCAATTACTGTAGGCCCAAATTATTTTTATATGTAATATTTAAGGTCCAATTTAATATGAAATTTTTAATATTAATTTTTAATCCCAATGTTATGTTAAATGTTATTACACTTTAAATTTTAACTTATAAATTTTCAGACCCCCAAATCATGTATGCCCCTTGTGTTTATACTACAAATATGAAATTTTTAATCCCATAATACCGTAAATTATTAAAATTAATTATGAATTCAATCAATACCCCATGAATTTTATGATATCCTCCCCAATGTTATCAACCTTATTAAGTATTCCAATTGATGACCCCTTGTAAATATTGGACCCCTCCCTCTCCCTATCCTCCCAATAAGGGTTAGGATGGGGGGTGGGGTAAATGGGGTAGGGGGAGAAGGTTAGGGTTAGGGCCGGGGGTGGGGTGTGGTTAGGGTTAGGGCCAGATGTAAGGGTGGGGTTGTGGTTAGGGCCAGTCGTCAGGGTAGGGCTGTCATAAAGATATATGGTTGGGGCTCAGATCGGGGATGGGGTTCCACGCAAGGTGGAATGGTTAAGGTTAGGGCCTAAGTTCAGGTCAGGGGTCGGTAAGACAGGAAGTCCCGCCCGATCACGCCAAACCCGGCCATCCCAATCCACTAATCATCGTCCCCCCATCAATCTAGTCCGTCCATATCCAATTCACCGAAATCTAATGTTTAACCCATCTGGTTCTTTAGTATCCAACCAATAAATCCATCTTCTCTCAACCTTCTTTCTCTCCCAATCCGTCCATAGGGCATTCCTTTCCAAACCAGCAACTCTCAGAGACTTATAGCTATGATTAATAAAGTGTTCCACTAATGGAGTTTGCCTTTCTTTATGATTTTTAATATTATAACGATGTTGTGTCATCCTCAATGAAATCGAATTCTTAGTCTCTCCTACATATTGTATACCACATTTCACACAAAAGATCAATATACGCAATTTGTGGATTGTGGCGTGAATTTCTGCCGTACAGGAAAATTGTCTTCTTGACCCTGTTTTTGACAAAGGTCAAGGAACAGAAAGTGCCGAACAACACTGTTGGCTTCAAAAATTGCTGACTCGTCAGCCTTGCTCTGACCAAGTAGTCTTTTAAGTTTTTATTTCTCCTGTACGCCGAAATCACTGTCCTATTTGGCAAAACTCCAGTGTTTATCATTAAAGAATCGAAGTTTTCTTTCAGCTTCTTATGCATTTGAACATTAAATAACGAATAAGTGGTTATAAGTGGGATACGGTCCCCTTCCAATGCTTCTTTCTGGTCCAAAAAGGATCTCAAGCACTGTCTTAAAAATTGACGAGAGTATCCTCTCTTTCTCAAAGCGACAAACAATTCCTTGACTGCTTCCTTGAAGTCGTCCTGTCTCGTGCAAATCCTATGAAATCGAAGTAATTGAGCCTTTACGATACCTCTATACGTATGACGGGGTGGAAACTAGTTTTGTACAATAGTGCATGTGTGTCAGTCTTTTAAAGAATACTTTTATATCTAACTTATTATGTACTTCGAAATTTGGTCCTTTATACACCGTAGTGTCCAAAAAATCAATTTTTTTATCATCCAATTCATACTTACATTGTATCGACCAATCATGTGCATTTAAAGTCCTAATAAATTCTTCAAAATCAGGCTTTGAATATGGCCACACCCCCCATATGTCATCGAGGTACCGTAAATAATGGAGAGGCTTCTTCGGGCACTTCTCCAAGGCCTCCGCCTCCCACTTAGCCATAAAAATATTCGCATAAGCGGGCGCAAACCGTTTCCCCATTGCCGTCCCTTTAATCTGCAGATAAAAGTCTCCATCAAACTCAAAATCATTACGTCTAAGATTAATCTCCAGAAGTTCTAAGATCTCTTTATCCGGTCTCTTGGCATCCGGATACTTCTGAAATATCTCTCTTACCGCCTGCAATCCCGCTGCAATGTCTATGTTAGTGTATAGACTATCAATATCAATACTAAAAAGAAAAGAGTCAGCTGGGATTGTCAGGGATCTAACCAAATCAATGAAATAATAACTATCCTCAACATAGGACGGATGCCTAATAGAAAGCGGATTCAAATAAAAATCAATAAACTCCGCGGTCTGGTAGGTCTCGCTACCGCAGTCAGAGACAATGGGTCTGCCTGGCGGGATTTCATGGGGAACTGTCCACTTTTCAGGTTCTTTGTGGATTTTAGGCAAAATGTAGAACCTTCTGGGCCTTGGTTGCCCTCTCCTTTGAGGTATGAACTCTGTTTTTTATTTATTACCCTTTTATTATAAAGGTCATCTAAAATCCTACTCACCACAGGAACCGTCTGTAAATAAATTGGCTCTTTTAACTTTTATAATAAATACTATCTGACAACTGTCTTTTAACCTCTGTCACATACTGCTCTCTAGACAATATCACCACTGCGCTCCCCTTATCAGCTGGCTTAATGACAATAGTCCTGTTGCCCATCAACTCTCTCAAGGCTTTCACCTCTGCCACTGATAAGTTCGGAGCTTTTTTAACAACTTTGAACCCGGAATCTAACATGTTTTATCCTTATCAACTAATAAACCAATCTCAGGTGGCAACTTGTCTAGTGGCGGTTCCCAAGTAGATGTACCCACAAATGGTGGAATCGCTCTGTTCTGTGAGTCTTTGAAGTAGGCCGCCAATTTGATACGCCTATGGTAGTTCTGAACATCCATTGAAGTGTTGTCTTCTGATTTTTGTGAAGTCCAATCATTGGCACGAAAGACAGGCCTCTGTTTAACAAAGCAGACTGTGCCCTCGTAAGGGTGAAGTTTTTGGCCAGATTGACCACATTTTGTGACACAAGGGCTGGAGCCCCTTCTGCCCCCCTGAGCCAGGCTTAAGGGGACCTCAAGTTTAAAAACGAGACCCAGTGTCTAAACATGGCTCTCGCTGTAGTCCTGGTCCAATGGATGTCATCCCTCTCTGTCCCGAAATCGTTCTCTGACAACTTGGGGATGAAAGGCAAATTCCTAGAAATGTAGGCGTTCATGGTCGTGAGTGTCTGGATTTCCTCCCTGCTCAAGCCTGAGGAAAAATTAATGAGAGGAATCCAGATTTCCGAGAAAGGGAACCGGTTCTTCGCTGCTCTGACGGCCCCTAACATCTGCTTGATCGCTGTTTCTTTTGCACCTTGATTCTTGTTATTCAACCCGAACGCCAAGACCACCTTCTCTACATTGGAATGAATGGTGGCCTTTCTAACCAGTGCTTGAGCATGTCGGAAGTTGGCCCCGGGAAAGCTGTCTATCTGCAGGTCCGGCAACACATGTGCGGGAAACCTTGCAAGATTCGAGTCCCCCAGGAAAACCCACTTTTTCCGAATGCTCAGCCCCCAATCAATCATCTTTCTCTCCGTGTGAATATGCCGTTTAACAGAATAGTATTGCTTTGGGGTTGAAGTCAGGTTCCGCTGCTCAGATGAACTATCCATGCCCAGGCTCCTCCCTGCATCATCCCGTGCATTAGCAGGAGACCCTGGATCCTCCCTTGACCTCTGTGAGGTAGGTACTAAGATGGGTGTTCTGTCCTGTCTAACCTCATCCTCTCTCTCTTCCAGCAGGGAATCACGTGGACTCTCCCCTACGACCAGAGCTGGCTGTGAACCCTGACCACCCTCGTGTGAAGAATCAAGCTCCTCTAACTCCAACAGAAAATTGGACTCAGGAATCACACAACCCTGTCTTGCACCCCTGGTACGAGGCGGTCTCTGCTGCAAAGGAGAAGCCGGCCGGGCTTCCTCCTGTACCTGAGCTTCCTGCTGGATTGCCTGACTCGGAGCTGGTGTCCAGTAGGATCTCTCTTCTGTCATTGTCCCATATCCTGCCGCAATTCTGCAGGCCTGAGGACTTGGACCGAAACCCGCTGCTTCAGGGTTGAGGGTCTGTCTGTTGAGCCATCTCAACTGTCCCTGGAGGAGCCCGTGCTTCCTCATGCACAGAACCCCTCTCCACGTCCTCTGTTGCCTCCCTGCCAGCCGGCTGAGGCACCCTTTCCGTAGCTGTGGCCGCGCATGCCGTCACCAGGGCCTCTGCGTGGTCCAGCACTTCTTGTGTGATGTGGGGTAGGTCTCTACGAGCTCTCCTCACGGCCATCTGGAAACATTCTTTCCAGTCCAGACTCATCTCCTCGGCCAACTCTCCCCTCATCACATCAATCTGCTTGGAGTAGTGCTCCTCCAAAATCATGAGGGTAGTGTACCCCCAATCTTAGCATTGCCCAGGATCAAGTCCAGCGTTTCAGGTGTTGGCAAGGCTGGCTTGATCATGGAGGCCAAGTTCTCCACCATACGGACAATCATCCGCGGTTCCTCTCTCCCGTCCTTGGAGTCACATTCTGAAGGTGATGCACCAATCTGATCACCGTGTGCAGCTTGCGAACCAATTGCAGCTTTTCCTGGTCCATTGGTTCCTGTTGCTGCTGCCATCTTGGCTGCGGTCTCCACTGGCGTCCCCAGTTTAATCTGGGTCTCCGGTAGTAGGAAGCAGTCACTCTCGGTTCATCTTGAGGTCGTCCTCGGCGAACCACATCAGCATAGGATCAGGCTGGAGGACCAGAGCCACGGAATCGAGAACCCGAGGGAGGCACAGGCCGATTAGGGATTGGAAACTGACTCCTCCCCCCTCTTTCGAAGGCAGGAGGACGTGCACGGTCCATCCCCAGGTGACCCGGGTAGGGTTAGGGTTAGGGTTAGGGTAGGGTTAGGGGTAGGGGGTTAGGGAAGGGGACTGAGCCTGCCACCTCTGTGAGGCAGGAAATGCACGGGCCATCCCTCCCGAAGGAAACCACCCTGCTGGTTGTCACGATTACGGGAAAGCTTCCGCCTTTTCCCGTATCGGACGACGGTCCAACCTGCTGAGGCCATCCGGTCCTCAGTCTTCGGTTAATTTTTGTTTGTGTTGTTCTGTTTTAGTTTTTGTGATTTGGGTTCGCCTTTGTTATATAAGTAATTATAACTCTTATTTGAGCTTCTATGAGGCGAGAAATAAATGTAGATAAAGAAAGAAAAAAGAGAAAAAAACAAAAGAAATTAAAGCAAAAGTTTATTTAATTAATAAAGTCAAAAAGGTAGTGTGCCGTACGCGCAACGTTTCGACCCTTTAAGGGTCTTCCTCAGGCGCTTGGCACACAAAAAGATAAATGAATTGAGGCTGTACTGCACAAGGCTGTGGCTACTGATGTTCACTCCTCGGAGTCCAGAGTCGAAATGAGCTCCAGGCTGACTCCACCTCCCTTTATACCCTTCCCCTGTGTGTGGTTTTTTTGTTTTTAACCAAACCTTTAAGTATTCTTCTGTCGAAACCTATATTATCCTGTGTACATAAACCGTTTTTAAGATTGTAGTGTGTATATGAATTTGAATATTGCGGAATCAGTTGTATTAATATTTAATCCTGTTAACTGTATTTGTTTTGTGTAAATGTTATTTATGTAAATAAAATGTTTTAACCTTTTGCACTATTATAAGCCTTCTTGAATATACTTATGGGAATGTTGCACGCTATGAAATTGTATTGTAAAGAAATGCTGTTTTTAATTTCCTGTTTTAACCCTTTACGTGATTCCACGGTTTTTAATGTAGAAATCATTTTTAATTCAAATAAAAGTATTTTTAAACCATTTTTATGATGTGAAGAATTTCCCTGTCCAATTTAATCCCCTGTAGACATTAGCATCAGGGTTTGCGTTATAGCCCCCAGGTCAAGATTAGGGTTAAGATGGGGGAGGGGGGTATGGTTAGGGTTAGGGTTGAGACGGGGGTCAGGTTAAGATTAGGGGTAAGATGGGATAGGAGTATGGTTAGGGTTAGGGATGGATGGGATAGGGTTGCAATCCTGACTCCAATTAGTGTGTTAGGGTTAGGATTGTACCACCGGTTGGAGTTCCAACGTTGGTGGAACACAACCGGGTTGGGTCCGGATGAGAAATTGGGGTGAATTTTGGGTCAGGACTTCGGGTCCTATGTCGGATTACACCCTTTCGTTTAGTCCTGATGCCTCCCTTGTTCCCAAATTGAAAATCCATCTCCTTTCACATTTACGTCTCTCGTTGTCCGTCCATGTCACATTCCTTTGTAATCCCGCTACCCTGAGATTCTGCCAGCCATGCCAAATAAAATGTTTAACCAATAAGTATGAATTTCCTTTCATTTTAATATTGTAACGATGTTGATACATTCTAACAGATATGGAATTCTTAGTCTCGCCGACGTACTGTGCTCCACATTTGGCACAAAATATCATATAAATACAGTTATTTGAACGGGATTAAATCGTTGCCTGATTGTAAAGATGTTCTTGTTTACTCTGTTTCTAATATATGCCAATGTGCAAAAATTGCTAATTAACCTGCTTTATCCGGCCTTTGTGTATGGTTTTAGTCTGGCGTGAACTAGTAGGTCCTTCAAATTTTATTCCTTCTGTATGCGGATATGATTCTGTGATTATCCAATATTTTTTGTCCCCCAATCATATCCTGAAAGTTTGTTTTTAGTCTATTATTCATAATTGTACTCATTTGGAAAATGTTGTTACTAATGGAATAACTTTAGTATGATCCGGTTCCTTTTGGACCTGAAATGTTTTAAAACAGTACCTCAAGAAGGACCTTGTGTATCCTCTTCTCCGGAGTACCGTAAACAGTACCCGAACTGCCTCCAAAAAGTCTTCCTCCCGTGAGCATATCCTCCTGAACCTAATTAGTTGCGACTTAATTAATCCTTTGTATGTATGAGCCGGATGAAAACTTGATTTGAATAGAAGTGCGTGTGTATCTGTTTCCTTGAAAAGACTTTTATGTCCAACTTATGAGTTGTGTCAAATGTTGGTCCTTTGTAAACTGTAGTATCTAAGAAGTTGACGTATTCCGAATGTAATGTGTACTGTAATTTAATCGAAGGGTCATGTGAATTCAGGATGTCAAACCATCTCTGAAAACCTTCCCTAGACCCTGTCCAGATTCCCCAAATATCGTCCAAGTATCGCCAATAATGCAATGGCTTCTCCGGGCAGTGGGCAAAAGCCTCCTCTTCCCAGATGCCATAAAAATATTGGCGTATGCTGGCGAAAATTTCTTTCCCATTGCTGTCCCTTTAATTTGCAGGTAAAATTTCCCATTAAATTCGAAATCATTTCTCATCAAATTAATCTTCAATAACTGCAAAATTTCTTTATCCGGTCTAGTAATGTCGGGGTACTTATTAAATATCTTCTTTACCGCCGCTACTCCAGCACCTGTATCAATGTTTGTGTACAAACTTTCCACGTCAATAGAAAAAAACATTGAATCCTTTGGAACCGATAATCCTTTCACTATGTCTACAAAATGATATGTATCCTTAATATACGAAGCATGTCTCGAAGAGAGGGGATTCAAATAAAAGTCAATAAACTCCGCCGTCCTGTACGTTTCGCTCCCGCAATCCGATACGATCGGCCTTCCTGCTGGATTTCAAATGGGACTGGCCACGTGTTGGGATCTTTATGAATTTTTGGCAACAAATAAAACCTCCTTGGTCTCGGTTCATCCTGTCCCTTTAAATATTGCCGTTGTTTATTGTTTATGAATTTGCGTTCCCAGAGTTTGTCCAAAATTTTATGAACTATTGGAATTGTTTTAAATACATGGGTTCGTCCAATTTTTTATAATAGATAGAATTGTTCAATTGTCTTCCCCCTCTTGTATGTATTGATCCCTTCCCATGATTACTATTGTACTTCCTTTATCCGCCGGTTAATTACTATATTCCTATTGTTTATTAATTCCCTTAAAGCCTTGACTTCGTTTTGTTTCAAATTTTTCTTTCCCTGTAACACTTGAAATATTTATTAAAATCCTCTCTGTCCTTTTCTATCAATTTGTTGACCTGGGGATGAATTTTATCCGGATGCGGAACCCAGGAAGATTTTCCTATGAAGGGTTTAGGTCTCCGTTCCAGGAAACTGTCAAAGTAGGACATTAATTTAATTTGCGATGGTACTCCTGCATATCCAATTGTAACTGTGCCTTTTGTTTCTTGTGTATATCCAATGTCGGAATAAACGTCAACCCTTATTCAACAGGTTCTCCTGTGCTTTTGTGAGCTTGAAGTTTTTGTCAATACTATGACATTTTTACCTGTAACAGGATCTGAACCTACATTTTGCTCCCCGCTCCGACTCGACGGGATTTCAAGTTTAAAATGTTGCTCCAATGCTCCAGCATTGCTCGCCCCGTCTCTCGGTCCAATGTACCAGATCTCCCTCTGTGCCAAATTTCCTGTGCGGAAGTGGAGGGAGGAATGGCATGTTCTGTAAATATGGGTATTAATGATGTCCAACACCCCCGTTCCTCCCGTGGCAGTCCCGGCGAGAAGTTTATAACTGGCACCCAGATTTCTGCATACGGAAACTGCAGTTTTGCTGCCCTTACTGCTGCCTGGAGTTGTTTTATGGCCGTTTCCCTAGCCTTCTGTTGCTTGGAGTTGATTCCCGTGACAAGACCACTTTCTCAACGGTCACATGCTTAGTTGCCTTTGCAATAATGCCTGAATGTGTCTAAAATTGGCCCCTGGGTAACTCTCAATTTGCAAATCTGGGATCGAGTGTGGTGGTATTCTCGACAAATTTGAGTCTCCAATAATGAGCCATTTGCAACCAACACTCAGGCCCCAGTCGACCATTTTCCGTTCCGTGACAATGTGTCTCCTGACCTTGAATTTCGGTTGTTGATGTCTCACCACAGGAGTGCCACCTTGTGGGGAAGCCTCCTGGGCTACAGAAGTGTCAACCTGCGGTGACTGGCCAGAGCTGCCTGGTCCTCATCACCCTGGAATCCACCACTTGGGACTCGTACTTCTTCGGTTGACTCGTTCTGTGTAGCAGGATTCATCCGATTTCTCTCGGAGCCTCCTGCTGTCCTTCCTCTGCAGATTCCCCCGCCAAATCTGCTAAGATGGCCAGAATTCTATCATCATCAAGGGTCCAGTAGAAGATGAGGAGGAAGAAAAGGCAGGGGAACGCCTCCGCCTTGTACTCAACCTTCCCCGCACCGTTCTGCGCCCTTTGGGAGGTTCCACTCTAGGTTGCTTACTTGGTCCCTCCCCAGGATCCGGGACCAGGGCATCATCCCCTGTATCCCTTCTCCTTGTGGGGTCGACCCTGTTCCTCCCTCCTCTGGGATGTCCCCCGTCATGGTGGCCACTGTGTGGGACTTCGGTCCTGACTGCACCGTCCCGTGTTCCACCTCCTCCCTCTGTTGTTGTTGAGGGCTGTGGGGGTAACTGTTTGGGTGCCATGACTTTGTGCATCCCCTGTTTGAGTGCAGCCATCTGTTCGTGCTCGTGCCGTGGATGATCTGACGAGGCACGGACCATTTGCGGTTGGTCCTGAGTGACCCCTCTATCATCCCGACATGATGCTATCATTGCCTCCGCATGCTCAATGGACTCATTTTTCATGCTGGCAAGTTCCTGTGGGCCCACCGAGTGGCAACATTGAAGGCCGCCTTCCAATCCGGAACAAGATCGTTGGCCAGCTCCGCCAACATTTCTCCACCCTGTCCGGTAATGTCCTCCAGTATGATTAGGGTGTTATGCCCCCAGTTCATGGCATTTCCCAAAATCATATCTGTTGTGTTGCTGGGAGCTGCTGGTTTAATCATGTCCCCAAATGCTCCACCATCCGTGAAATGGTCCTGGGTTCGTCCTTACCGGGCTGGGGCGACATTTTGCAAATGTGCACCATTTAATAACCCCATAAAGCCTACCACTAGCCACCAAATGCCGGGTCTGCCGGACGACGCTGATCCTGATTCACGCCCTGAACCTGTCGTCTAGGGATGAACCGGACAGTTTGGAAGGCGTTGCTGCGAGCAACCGATGCATAAGAGCGGGATTGTGGACCACGGTAGCGGGTGGGTCCTCCGGAGCGAGGCACTGGCAAGTAGGGGAAGGGGACTGAGCTGCCACCTCTGTGAGCAGGAAATGCACGGCCATCCCTCCCGAAGGAAACCCACCCTGCTGGTTGTCACGATTACGGGAAAGCTTCCGCCTTTTCCCGTATCGGACGACGGTCCAACTGCTGAGGCCATCCGGTCCTCAGTCTTCGGTTAATTTTTTGTTTGTGTTGTTCTGTTTAGTTTTTGTGATTTGGGTTCGCCTTTGTTATATAAGTAATTATAACTCTTATTTGAGCTTCTATGAGGCGAGAAATAAATGTAGATAAAGAAAGAAAAAAGAGAAAAAAACAAAAGAAATTAAGCAAAAGTTTTATTTAATTAATAAAGTCAAAAAGGTAGTGTGCCGTACGCGCAACGTTTCGACCCTTTAAGGGTCTTCCTCAGGCGCTGGCACACAAAAAGATAAATGAATTGAGGCTGTACTGCACAAGGCTGTGGCTACTGATGTTCACTCCTCGGAGTCCAGAGTCGAAATGAGCTCCAGCTGACTCCACCTCCCTTTATACCCTTCCCCCTGTGTGTGGTTTTTTTGTTTTTAACCAAACCTTTTAAGTATTCTTCTGTCGAACCTATATTATCCTGTGTACATAAACCGTTTTAAGATTGTAGTGTGTATATGAATTGAATATTGCGGAATCAGTTGTATTTATATTTAATCCTGTTAACTGTATTTGTTTTGTGTAAATGTTATTTATGTAAATAAAATGTTTTAACCTTTTGCACTATTATAAGCCTTCTTGAATATACTTATGGAATGTTGCACGCTATGAAATTGTATGTAAAGAAATGCTGTTTTTAATTTCCTGTTTTTAACCCTTTACGTATTCCACGGTTTTTAATGTAGAAATCATTTTTAATTCAAATAAAAGTATTTTTAAACCATTTTATGATGTGAAGAATTTCCCTGTCCAATTTAATCCCCTGTAGACATTAGCATCAGGGTTTTGCGTTATAGCCCCAGGTCAAGATTAGGGTTAAGATGGGGGAGGGGGTATGGTTAGGGTTAGGGGTTGAGACGGGGGTCAGGTTAAGATTAGGGGTAAGATGGGGATAGGAGTATGGTTAGGGTTAGGGATTGGATGGGGATAGGGTTGCAATCCTGACTCCAATTAGTGTGGTTAGGTTAGGATTGTACCACCGGTTGGAGTTCCAACGTTGGTGGGAACACAACCGGGGTTGGGGTCCGGATGAAATTGGGGTGAATTTTGGGTCAGGACTTCGGTCCTATGTCGGATTACACCCTTTCGTTTAGTCCTGATGCCTCCCTTGTTCCCAAATTGAAAATCCATCTCCTTTCACATTTACGTCTCTCGTTCGTCCATGTCACATTCCTTTGTAATCCCGCTACCCTGAGATTCTGCCAGCCATGCCAAATAAATGTTTAACCAATAAGGTATGAATTCCTTTTCATTTTAATATTGTAACGATGTTGATACATTCTAACAGATATGGAATTCTTAGTCTCGCCGACGTACTGTGCTCCACATTTGGCACAAAATATCATATAAATACAGTTATTTGAACGGGGATTAAATCGTTGCCTGATTGTAAAGATGTTCTTGTTTACTCTGTTTCTAATATATGCCAATGTGCAAAAATTGCTAATTAACCTGCTTTTATCCGGCCTTTGTTGTATGGGTTTTAGTCTGGCGTGAACTAGTAGGTCCTTCAAATTTTTATTCTTCTGTATGCGGATATGATTCTGTGATTATCCAATATTTTTTGTCCCCAATCATATCCTGAAAGTTTGTTTTAGTCTATTATTCATAATTGTACTCATTTTGGAAAATGTTGTTACTAATGGAATAACTTTAGTATGATCCGGTTCCTTTTGGACCTGAAATGTTTTAAAACAGTACCTCAAGAAGGACCTTGTGTATCCTCTTCTCCGGAGTACCGTAAACAGTACCCGAACTGCCTCCAAAAAGTCTTCCTCCCGTGAGCATATCCTCCTGAACCTAATTAGTTGCGACTTAATTAATCCTTTGTATGTATGAGCCGGATGAAAACTTGATTTGAATAGAAGTGCGTGTGTATCTGTTTCCTTGAAAAAGACTTTTATGTCCAACTTATGAGTTGTGTCAAATGTTGGTCCTTTGTAAACTGTAGTATCTAAGAAGTTGACGTATTCCGAATGTAATGTGTACTGTAATTTAATCGAAGGGTCATGTGAATTCAGGATGTCAAACCATCTCTGAAACCTCCTAGACCCTGTCCAGATTCCCAAATATCGTCCAAGTATCGCCAATAATGCAATGGCTTCTCCGGCAGTGGGCAAAAGCCTCCTCTTCCCAGATGGCCATAAAAATATTGGCGTATGCTGGCGAAAATTTTTTCCATTGCTGTCCTTTAATTTGCAGGTAAAATTTCCCATTAAATTCGAAATCATTTCTCATCAAATTAATCTTCAATAACTGCAAAATTTCTTTATCCGGTCTAGTAATGTCGGGTACTTATTAAATACTTCTTTACCGCCGCTACTCCAGCACCTGTATCAATGTTTGTGTACAAACTTTCCACGTCAATAGAAAAAACATTGAATCCTTTGGAACGATAATCCTTTCACTATGTCTACAAAATGATATGTATCCTTAATATACGAAGCATGTCTCGAAGAGAGGGGATTCAAATAAAAGTCAATAAACTCCGCCGTCCTGTACGTTTCGCTCCCGCAATCCGATACGATCGGCCTTCCTGCTGGATTTCAAATGGGACTGGCCACGTGTTGGGATCTTTATGAATTTTTGGCAACAAATAAAACCTCCTTGTCTCGGTTATCCTGTCCCTTTAAATATTGCCGTTGTTTATTGTTTATGAATTTGCGTTCCAGAGTTTGTCCAAATTTTATGAACTATTGGAATTGTTTTTAAATACATGGGTTCGTCCAATTTTTTATAATAGATAGAATTGTTCAATTGTCTTTCCCCCTCTTGTATGTATTGATCCCTTCCCATGATTACTATTGTACTTCCTTTATCCGCCGGTTTAATTACTATATTCCTATTGTTTATTAATTCCCTTAAAGCCTTGACTTCGTTTGTTTCAAATTTTTCTTTCCCTGTAACACTTGAAATATTATTAAAATCCTCTCTGTCCTTTTCTATCAATTTGTTGACCTGGGGATGAATTTTATCCGGATGCGGAACCCAGGAAGATTTTCCTATGAAGGGTTTAGGTCTCCGTTCCAGGAAACTGTCAAAGTAGGACATTAATTTAATTTTGCGATGGTACTCCTGCATATCCAATTGTAACTGTGCCTTTTGTTTCTTGTATATCCAATGTCGGAATAAACGTCAACCCCTTATTCAACAGGTTCTCCTGTGCTTTTGAGCTTGAAGTTTTTGTCAATACTATGACATTTTTACCTGTAACAGGATCTGAACCTACATTTTGCTCCCCGCTCCGACTCGACGGGATTTCAAGTTTAAAATGTTGCTCCAATGCTCCAGCATTGCTCGCCCCGTCTCTCGGGTCCAATGTACCAGATCTCCCTCTGTGCCAAATTTCCTGTGCGGAAGTGGAGGGAGGAATGGCATGTTCTTGTAAATATGGGTATTAATGATGTCCAACACCCCCCGTTCTCCCGTGGCAGTCCCGGCGAGAAGTTTATAACTGGCACCCAGATTCTGCATACGGAAACTGCAGTTTTGCTGCCCTTACTGGCCTGAGTTGTTTTATGGCCGTTTCCCTAGCCTTCTGTTGCTTGGAGTTGATTCCCGCTGACAAGACCACTTTCTCAACGGTCACATGCTTAGTTGCCTTTGCAATAATGGCCTGAATGTGTCTAAAATTGGCCCCTGGGTAACTCTCAATTTGCAAATCTGGGATCGAGTGTGGTGGTATTCTCGACAAATTTGAGTCTCAATAATGAGCCATTTGCAACCACACTCAGGCCCAGTCGACCATTTTCCGTTCCGTGACAATGTGTCTCCTGACCTTGAATTTCGGTTGTTGATGTCTCACCACAGGAGTGCCACCTTGTGGGAAGCCTCCTGGGCTACAGAAGTGTCAACCTGCGGTGACTGGCCAGAGGCTGCCTGGTCCTCATCACCTGGAATCCACCACTTGGGACTCGTACTTCTTCGGTTGACTCGTTCTGTGTAGCAGGATTCATCCGATTCTCTCGGCCCTCCTGCTGTCCTTCCTCTGCAGATTCCCCGCCAAATCTGCTAAGATGGCCAGAATTCTATCATCATCAAGGGGTCCAGTAGAAGATGAGGAGGAAGAAAAGGCAGGGGAACGCCTCCGCCTTGTACTCAATTCCCCGCACCGTTCTGCGCCCTTTGGGAGGTTCCACTCTAGGTTGCTTACTTGGTCCCCCAGGATCCGGGGACCAGGGCATCATCCCCTGTATCCCTTCTCCTTGTGGGTCGACCCTGTTCCTCCCTCCTCTGGGATGTCCCCGTCATGGTGGCCACTGTGTGGGACTTCGGTCCTGACTGCACCGTCCCGTGTTCCACCTCCTCCCTCGTGTTGTTGAGGGGCTGTGGGGTAACTGTTTGGGTGCCATGACTTTGTGCCTCCCCTGTTTGAGTGCAGCCATCTGTTCGTGCTCGTGCCGTTGGATGATCTGACGAGGCGACCATTTGCGGTTGGTCCTGATGACCCTCTATCATCCCATGATGCTATCATTGCCTCCGCATGCTCATGGACTCATTTTCATGCTGGCAGTTCCTGTGGGCCCACGATGGCAACATTGAAGGCCGCCTTCCATCCGGAACAAGATCGTTGGCCAGCTCCGCCAACATTTTCTCCAACCCTGTCCGGTAATGGTCCTCCCGTATATTAGGTGTTTATGCCCCCATTCATGGCATCCCAAATCATATCTGTTGTGTGCTGTGGGAGCTGCTGGTTTATCATGTCCCAAATGCTCCACCATCCGTGAAATGGTCCTGGGTTCGTCCTTACCCGGGGCTGGGCGACATTTTGCAAATGGTGCACCATTTTAATAACCCCATAAAGCCTACCACAGCACCAAATGCCGGGTCTGCCGGACGACGCTGATCCTGATTCACGCCCTGAACCTGTCGTCTAGGGATGAACCGGACAGTTTGGAAGGCGTGCTGCGAGCAACCGATGCATAAGAGCGGGATTGTGGACCACGGTAGCGGGTGGTCCTCCGGAGCGAGGCACTGGCAAGTTAGGGGAAGGGGACTGAGCCTGCCACCTCTGTGAGGCAGGAAATGCACGGGCCATCCCTCCCGAAGGAAACCCACCCTGCTGGTTGTCACGATTACGGGAAAGCTTCCGCCTTTTCCCGTATCGGACGACGGTCCAACCTGCTGAGGCCATCCGGTCCTCAGTCTTCGGTTAATTTTTTGTTTGTGTTGTTCTGTTTTAGTTTTGTGATTTGGGTTCGCCTTTGTTATATAAGTAATTATAATCTTATTTGAGCTTCTATGAGGCGAGAAATAAATGTAGATAAAGAAAGAAAAAAGAGAAAAAAACAAAAGAAATTAAAGCAAAAGTTTTATTTAATTAATAAAGTCAAAAAGGTAGTGTGCCGTACGCGCAACGTTTCGACCCTTTAAGGGTCTTCCTCAGGCGCTTGGCACACAAAAAGATAAATGAATTGAGGCTGTACTGCACAAGGCTGTGGCTACTGATGTTCACTCCTCGGAGTCCAGAGTCGAAATGAGCTCCAGGCTGACTCCACCTCCCTTTATACCCTTCCCCCTGTGTGTGGTTTTTTTTGTTTTTAACCAAACTTTTAAGTATTCTTCTGTCGAAACCTATATTATCCTGTGTACATAAACCGTTTTTAAGATTGTAGTGTGTATATGAATTTGAATATTGCGGAATCAGTTGTATTTAATATTTAATCCTGTTAACTGTATTTGTTTTGTGTAAATGTTATTTATGTAAATAAAATGTTTTAACCTTTTGCACTATTATAAGCCTTCTTGAATACTTATGGAATGTTGCACGCTATGAAATTGTATTGTAAAGAAATGCTGTTTTTAATTTCCTGTTTTAACCCTTTACGTGATTCCACGGTTTTTAATGTAGAAATCATTTTTAATTCAAATAAAAGTATTTTAAACCATTTTATGATGTGAAGAATTTCCCTGTCCATTTAATCCTGAGACATTAGCATCAGGGTTTTGCGTTATAGCCCCAGGTCAAATTAGGGTTAAGATGGGGGAGGGGGGTATGTTAGGGTAGGGTGAGACGGGGTCAGGTAAGATTAGGGGTAAGATGGATAGGAGTATGGTTAGGGTTAGGGATTGGATGGGATAGGGTTGCAATCCTGACTCCAATTAGTGTGGTTA
>NW_020327962.1:0-10442 GCF_001858045.2 Oreochromis niloticus | reverse complement strand
CCATAAAAAGGCTTTCTCTCTCTCTCTCTCTCTGTCACACACACACACACACACACACACACACACAAAACACCACACACACACACACGGTCCAATTCAGTCAACCAGTCTAAATATATTGAATTTAAATCTTACAATGAGATCATCCCATAAAAAGGCTTTCTCCTCTCTCTCTCTCTCTCGCTCTCTGTCACACACACACACACACACACACACACACACACAGACACACGCACGCACGCACACACACACACACACACACACACCACACACACAGGGAGAGAGAAGTAAGTTCTAGCTCAGTCAAGCAGCCTGGGAGCTGCTGAATTTGAATCCACCAATCAGAGAGCCTGTGCACTTTTTCCCGCCAAAACAGGTGCACGCAGCACAGAGAGACACAGGATTTTGCAGTCTATTTCTCATAATGACGACTCCCCTCAAACAAATGACCATAATTTCCTAACGTAGGGGCTAGAACGGTCATTCTTACACCATTTTGTTCAGAAGAGATGGGGAATCTTAAGTGTTGACATTTATCATTAAAATATGAATTATTAAAGATATTTGACTTCTAATCACCATAACTGAGTAGAGCAAAGCAAAAACTGCCTTGACTTGCCCTCAAACAACGCTTTCTAACTCTAAATCTATTTGGAGTATCAATATCATTCTTTCACCGTAAGAGACAGCAGGCTTTGGTGAACAGTCATGGAAATTTTCAGGTCTCTGTGGAAATCCATCAAAAAGATATGACGAGAGAAAAAAGTGTCTCATTTCCAGAGTTTGAAATCTGAAGAAATCTGAGCGAAGGACGAATTTCCTACCCTCAAACAAGTGTAACTCATCTCAGAACGGTAATAGGTGAGAAAGAAATTCTTGAATTGTGAGCGTCAGGAGTGTCTGAAGATATACTGGGACAAGCCTCATGTTTTAACTTCGCTTCGTTAAGGAGATATGACGATTCGAATATGCCTCTCATTACAGAAATCCAGCGGTGATTTTGAACAAACTCTCCATTGACTTTCTATGGAGAGTTTTCAGAGTTCGTGTTGGTCTGAGGAGATTTGCCAAAATTCTATAAATCTCACAACAATGATGGTGACATTTTCTGAAAGCCAGCAAAAATACCTACGTTTTGATGTATAATTTGTGGAAGTTGAGTGAAAATTGAGCAAGTAGCAAGAAGTTGTTCGGACATCAAGAGAAGACTGCGAAACCTTCAGTGGCACACTGGAAGCCAAGTGATAGCAACCATAACAACGCATGTATTTTCTGAAAAATCACAATTTTGCAACTGAAAACTTTAAGAGGGATAAAAGTAAAACTGTAACAGATATGAAAAAGCTGAATCATTCATGAATAGCCCAATAATTTGTGAACATTTTAAACTTTGAATGGTTGTTCTACGTGAAAGTAGGAAAAAGTAGTTAAGTTTCAAAAACAAGCAAGTTTTAGCAGAATTTTGGAAGTTTCCCATTCATTTCAATGGGACAAATTAAAGGAAAAAAGCTTAATATTTTAAAAAGTATAAGAGTTAAAAATACCAAAAGTCATAGCGCACATTAGCAGAAATAGCAGAATAGTTTAAAATTTGAACGGTGAAAATCGGCTGAAAATTGTGGAAGTAGAAAAGTGCCAAAAAAAGTGCAAAAAGTGGCAACTAGAATAATAATAACTAGAAAAATTTGCATTTCCTGCGAAAATGCAGTGTGGATGCTGTAAAGCTGAAGCTGTCAGCTGAAACTAGCTGAAAAAGCTGAAAAGTTGCAGAAGTTGTAAAACTTTGCAAAAAATTGTAATAACTTTGCAGAAGCATAAGAACTTAGCAAAATGTAATTACTTAGCAGAACTGCAATAACGTAAAGAAAACATAATACTTGGCAGAAATACAATAACATAGCAGAACTTAGCAGCAGAAATTAGAATAAATATTGTAACTTAGCAGAAACAAGATAACTTTCAGAAATACAGGATTTAGCAAACATGGTACAAGATTACATAGATACTTTATTTAAACAAAATACCTAAACATTGCACAAATACTGTGATTTAGGACAAATACTACAAATAGCAGAAATGCTGTAATTCAGCAATATACTATGCTATGGCACAAATAGAAAGAATATGCTCAAATACTATGATTTTGCTCCAATAATATGATTAAGCAATGATACTAAGATTTAGCAGAAATACTGTATTTAGCACAAATACCGAAAAGTAGCAGAAATACTGTAATTTAGCATAATAGTAATAACTTGCACAATTACAAATATGGACATGGTAAATGGCCTGTATTTATATAGCGCTTTTATGGTCCCTAAGGACCCCAAAGCTCTTTACATATCCAGTCATTCACCCATTCACACACTGGTGATGGCAAGCTACGTTGTAGCCACAGCCACCCTGGGGCGCACTGACAGAGGCGAGGCTGCTGGACACTGGCGCCACCGGGCCCTCACCAGACCACACCAGTAGGCAACGAGTGAAGTGTCTTGCCAAGGACACAACGACCGAGACTGTCCGAGCCGGGCCTCGAACCGGTAACCTTCCGATTACAAGGCGAACTCCCAACTCTTGAGCCACGATCACCCCCATATATGGAAACACACATGCACAGAGACACACACAGGATCCAATTCAATCAACCAGTGTAAATATATTGATTTTAAATCACACAATAAGATACACTCATAAAAAGGCTCTCTCTCTCTCTGTCATACGCGCACACACACACACACACACACACACACACACACACACACACACACACACGCAGCAGCGGCAGCAGCAGAAGAAGCAGAAGCAAGTGAACAAACAGGGGCTGTACATACAGTGTTTCCTGTGTGGTTCTAGGTAGGTCAAAAAGCCTGGAGCTGCTTAATTTGAATCCACCAATCAGAAAGGCTATGTACTTTTTCCCGCCAAAACAGGTACACCTGTTTTTACACACGCAGCACAGAGACAGGATTTGTGCAGTCTATTTTTCATAGTGAGGACTCCTCTCAAACAAATGGCTATAATTTCCTTACCAGCTGCGCCACTGGGAAAGACAGTGAGCTCTTGGGAAACAGGGTGATGAGCAGTCAGAATTAGATCGCGGTGAGAGGCAAAGAGTGCCGTTTTTTGGAGTTACAAAACGTCGTGTAACTCAAAAACTAGGTGGACTAGAAGCATAATTCTTGTACTGGGTGAATCAGCGGACTTTGGTGTACTTTGACTGCGATTTTCATTGCTCTTTGTACATCCGTCGCTGAGATATGACGAGAGAAGAAACGGCAGACCTCAGATATGATTGGCTGGCTGGGAAGCCGTGCAGGCCCTGATATGTAAATTTGAATGTCTCAGTCCTCACAGAGGACCTGGCAAAAATATATAGAAATAGTATGATTAAGCATAAATACTACATTTAGCAGAAATACTGTATTAAGCGGCACGGTGGTTAGCACTGTTGCCGCACAGCAAGAAGGTCCTGAGTTCAATTCCACCATCAGGCCGGGGTCTTTCTGTGTGGAGTTTGCATGTTCTCTCTTTGTTTGCGTGGGTTCCCTCTGGGTACTCTGGCTTCCTCCCACTGTCCAAAGACATGCAGCTTGTGGGGATAGGTTAATTGGATAATCCAAATTGTCGCTAGGTGTGAATGTGAGTGTGAATGGTTGTCTGTCCTTGTGTGTTGGCCCTGCGACAGACTGGCGACCTGTACCCCGCCTCTCGCCCTACGATAGCTGGGATAGGCTCCCGCGACCCTGAAAAGGATAAGCGGAAGCGGATGGATGGACTGTATTAAGCACAAATCCTATAAAAAGCAAAAATAATATATTAAGCAATATAAAAATGGTATAAAAAGCAAAAATACTGTACTATGATTTGGTAAAAAAAACTATAATTAATCAGAAATACTATATTTGGCAGAAATACTGTAATCAGCACATATACTGTAACATGACAGAAATTCCTCCACTTAGTAGTAATACTATAACATAACACAAATGTTATGATGAGTTGAGTGGCTGGTACTCTGGTGCAGTCAGCACAATCTGGAGCTGAACACTCTTAAAACTGTAGAGATGACAGTGGACTTCAGGAGACATCCCTCAACTCTGCCCCCTCATCATATCAGACAGCCCTGTGTCGACTGTGGAGATCTTTAAGTTGCTGGGTACCACCATCTCCCAGGACCTGAAGTGGGAGACCAACATCAACTCCATCCTCAAAAAGACCCAGCAGAGGATGTACTTCCTGAGACAACTGGGGAAGTACAGTCTTCCACAGGAGCTGCTGATCCAGTTCTACACTGCAGTCATTGAGTCTTTCCTGTACTCCTCCATCACAGTCTGGTATGGTGCAGCCACTAAACAGGACAGGTGCAGAGTGCAGCGGACTGTACGGGCAGCAGAAAGGATCATCGGCGCCCCCCTGCCCTCCATCCAGGATCTGTACCTCTCAAGAACCAGGAAACGGGCAGGGAAAATCATCACAGACCCCTCACACCCTGGACACAGACTTTTTGATCTGCTGCCCTCTGGCAGACGGTACAGAAGCCTGCAGACCAGGACCACCCGACACAGGAACAGTTTCTTTCCCCTCGCCATCTCCCTTCTAAACAGTTGAACTGTCACACTGCTCCCACTGCCAGACTGCAACTGCACCTTATGTACATTCTGTAGTAGTCATTCCACCTCATTTCATTTCTCTATTTTATGTATATACGTTTAGATTAGTTATTTATAGTTGGTTTACACAGCTTTGTGTATGTATGTGTATGCATGCGTAATGTATATATAGATACGTGTGTGTGTGTGTGTGTGTGTGTGTGTGTGTGAGAGATTTACATTGCTGTGCTCGAGAGCCACCATCTACCGGAACCAAATTCCTTGTATTTGTCTGCACATATACTTGGCCAATAAACACCATTCTGATGATTTGGCACAAAAACCATGATTTGGCAAAAATACTATGATTTAGCAGAAATACTATGATTGAGCAGAAGTACTAAGATGTAGTAAAAGTACTTTGATTTAAGAGAAATACAATTATGGAGGAGTAATACTTTAAAATGGGAGTAATATTGATACACACACACATTCACAGAGCCTAAAGGGAAGATTATTTGTGCCATGGAGTGTTAAGAAGAATCTGAGGTCCATATTAGAAAAGCTGGTAATAAGTTTTCATAATTGTAATAAATGATGAATATGAATTAGTGGTCTGTGATAGTGTATTAATTTGTAGGGCAAAAAACATGTTGTCCAAGGTGGAGTTGAACCCACGACCTTTGGGTTGCAGACCTGTGTCATTACAAACTGTGCCACTGGGAAAGAGAACGAGCACCTGAAAAACAGGGTGATGACCAGTCAGAATTAGATCGCGGTGAGAGGCAAAGAGTGCCGTTTTTTGGAGTTACAAAACGTCGTGTAACTCAAAAACTAGGTGGACTAGAAGCATAATTCTTATACTGGGTGAATCAGCGGACTTTGGTGTACTTTGACTGCGATTTTCATTGCTCTTTGTACATCCGTCGCTGAGATATGACGAGAGAAGAAACGGCAAACCTCAGATATGATTGGCTGGCTGGGAAGCTGGCAGAAATATATAGTAATAGTGTGATTAAGCATAAATACTACATTTAGCAGAAATACTGTATTAAGCACAAATCCTATAAAAAGCAGAAATACTATATTAAGCAATATAAATATCCTCTAAAAATCCTATAAAAAGCAGTAAAACTGTACTATGATTTGGTAGAAAAACCCTAATTAATCAGAAATACTAAATTTGGCAGAAATAGCAGAAACACTATATTTAGCACAAATCTTATGAAATAGCAGAAAGAGTATGATTTAGCAGGAATGATGTATTTAGCACAAATCTCATAAAATAGCAGACATAGTATGATTTTGCAGAAATGCTGTATTTAGCACAAATCTTATGAAATAGGAGAAATGCTGAAAAGCAGCAGATATGCTATGACTTAGCACAATAGTAATAACTTAAATAGAAAAATTGGAAAAGCAAAATGGACAGCTGAAAAAATGCTGAACATGCTAAGGGTCCTTCAAATGTACTTGTTAAATGAAAAAAAGAAACTCAGCAAAAGAAGTGTAACAGTCACACAATCACAAATATGGAAACATATGGAAACACACATGCACAGAGAGACACACAGGATCAAATTCAGTCAACCAGTCTAAATATATTGAATTTAAATCATACAATAAGATGCTCCCATAAAAACTCTGTCTCGCCCTCTATTTCTCTCTCTCTATCACACACACACACACACACACAAAGATCCATTCAGTCAACCAGTCTAAATATATTGAATTTAAATCTTACAATGAGATCGTCCCATAAAAAGGCTTTCTCTCTCTCTCTCTCTCTCTCTCTGTCACACACACACACACACAGACACACACACACACACACACACACACACACACACAAGGTCCAATTCAGTCAACCAGTCTAAATATATTGAATTTAAATCATACAATAAGATGCTCCCATAAAAACTCTGTCTCGCCCTCTATTTCTCTCTCTCTGTCACACACACACACACACACACACAAGATCCAATTCAGTCAACCAGTCTAAATATATTGAATTTAAATCTTACAATGAGATCATCCCATAAAAAGGCTTTCTCTCTCTCTCTCTCTCTCTCTCTGTCACACACACACACACACACAGACACACACACACACACACACACACACACAAGATCCAATTCAGTCAACCAGTCTAAATATATTGAATTTAAATCTTACAATGAGATCATCCCATAAAAAGGCTTTCTCTCTCTCTCTCTCTCTCTCTCTCTGTCACACACACACACACACACACACACAGACACACACACACACACAGACACACACACACACACATACACACACACACATACACACACACACACACACACACAGGGAGAGAGAAGTAAGTTTCTAGCTCAGTCAAGCAGTCTGGGAGCTGCTGAATTTGAATCCACCAATCAGAGAGCCTGTGCACTTTTTCCCGCCAAAACAGGTGCATGCAGCACAGAGAGACACAGGATTTTTGCAGTCTATTTCTCATAGTGAGGATTCCTCTCAAACAAATGGCCATAATTTCCTAACCGTAGGGGCTAGAACGGTCATTCTTACAACGTTTTGTTCAGAAGAGATGGGGGAATCTTCAAGTGTTAACAATTTATCATTAAAATATGAATTATTAAAGATATTTGACTTGTAATGCACCATAACTGAGTAGAGGCGAAGCAAAAACTGCCTTGACCTGCCCTCAAACAACGCTTTCTAACTCTAAATCTATTTGGAGTATCAATATCATTCTTTCACCGTAAGAGACAGCAGGCTTTGGTGAACAGTCATGGAAATTTTCAGGTCTTTGTGGAAATCTATCAAAAAGATATGACGAGAGAAAAAAGTGCCTCATTTCCAGAGTTTGAAATCTGAAGAAATCTGAGCGAGGGACAAATTTCCTACCCTCAAACAAACCCAATTCATGGCCAAATGGTAATAGATGAGAAAAAAATTCTTGAATTGTGAGCGTCAGGAGTGTCTGAAGATATATTGGCACAAGCCTCATGTCTTAACTTTGCTTCGTTAAGGAGATATGACGATTTGAAAATGCCTCTCATTACAGAAATCAAGCGGTGATTTTAAACGAACTCTCCATTGACTTTCTATGGGGATTTTTGAGACTTTGTGTTGCTCTGAGGAGATTTGCCAAAATTCTATAAATCCCACAACAATGATAGTGACATTTTCTGAAAGCCAGCATAAATACCTACGTTTTGATGTATAATTTGTGTTGGTTGAGTGAAAATTGAGCGAGTAGCAAGAAGTTGTTCGGACATGAAGAGAAAATTGCCAAAGGTACAGTGGCTCACTTAGAACCAAGTGCATAGCAACCATAACAACGCATGTATTTTGTGAAAAATCACAAAAATGAAACTGAAAACTTAAACAGGGATAAGATGAAAATGGTAACAGATATGAAAAAGCTGAATCAGTCATGAATAGCCCAATAATTTGAGAACATTTTAAAGTTTGAATGGTTGTTCTAGGTGAAAGTAGGACAAAGTAGTTAAGTTTCAAAAACAAGCAAGTTTTAGCAGAATTGTGGAAGTTTTCCATTCATTTCAATGGGACAAAAAAAAGCATAAAAAGCATAATATTTTAAAAAGTATAAGAGTTAAAAATACCAAAAGTCATAGCCATCATTAGCAGAAATAGCAGAATAGTTTAAAATTTGAACGGTGAAAATCGGCTGAAAATTGTGGAAGTAGAAAAGTGCCAAAAAAAGTGCAAAAAGTGGCAACTAGAATAACTAGAAAAATTTGCATTTCCTGCGAAAATGCAGTGTGGATGCTTTAAAGCTGAAGCTGCCTGCTGAAACTAGCTGAAAAAGCTGAAAAGTTGCAGAAATTGTAAAAACTTTGCAGAAGCAAAGGAACTTTGCTAAAATGTAGTGACTTAGCAGAACTGCAATATCTTAGAGGAAACATAATACTTGACAGAAATACAATAGCATAGCAGAACTTAGCAGAAATATTGTAACTTACCAGAAACACGATAACTTGTCAAAAATACAAGAATTTAGGAGAAATTGTATAAGATAACAGAAGAATATATTTAGCCAAACATTCTTAACATTACAGAAATACTATGATTTAGAAAAACAGTACAACATAGCAGAAATGCTGTGATTTACCAGAGACACTGTAATATACTATGAATATTTTAATTTTATATGAATATTATGTTTTAACAAAAATACTCCAGTTTAGCACAAATATTATAACATAGCAGAAATACTATTCTATAGCAGAAATGCTATATTTAGAAAGAAAAATATAATATAGTGGAAATACTATGATTTAGCAGAAATCCTACAAATAGCTTAATAACATGTTTAGAAGAGATACTATGATTGACGGAATAGTATAACTTAAGTGAAAATATTGAAAGGTAAAATGACAAGCTGAATAAAAGGAACATGGTTAAGTTCGCTGAAAACTATTGTTATTCACCTGTGAAAAATAAAACAAAAATACATTTAGAAGAAAAACAAATAAGAACAGTCAACAGATACATAAGAAATCAAATATAGATACACAATGTACAGAGAGACACACAGGCAGGTCTATGCCAGTCAACCAGTCTGAATATATTACATTTTATCCAACAATGAGATTCTACCCTAAAAAGGGTTTTCTGTGTATCTCTCTCTCTCTCTCTCACACACACACACAACACGGACGCACGCACACACACACACACACACCACACAACACACACACACACACACACACAGCAGCAGCAGCAGAAAGTGAACAGGGGCTGTTAGCAGCATGTTCTAGGTCAGTCTTGCAAGCCTGGAGCTGCTAAATTTGAATCCACCAATCAGAGAGGCTGTGTGCTTTTTCCCGCCAAAACTGGTGCACCAAGTGCAGGCTTTTACACATGCAGCACAGAGAGAGACAGGATTTTTGCAGTCTATTTCTCATAGTGAGATTCCCCTCAAACAACAGCCATGAATTTCTAACCGTAGGGCTAAAACAGTCATTCTTAGACCATTTTATTCAGAAGACATAGGGAATCTTGAAATGCTGACCACTGAAAATAAAATATGAATATTAGAGATATATGACATAGAGAATTGGTTGGCTTAGAAGCCATGAAGGTCCCAATATGCAATCTGAATGTGCCAGCCTCAGATATGATTGGTTGTCTTAGAAGCCATATAAAAAGCAGTAAAACTGTACTATGATTTGGTAGAAAAACTATAATTAATCAAAAATACTATATTTGGCAGAAATACTATTTTTTAGCAGAAACACTATATTTAGCACAAATCTTATGAAATAGCAGAAATGCTATGACTTAGCACAATAGTAATAACTTAAATAGAAAAATTGGAAAAGCAAAATGGACAGCTGAAAAAATCCTGAACATGCTAAGGGTCCCTCAAATGTAATTGTGAAATGAAAAAAAAATCAGCAAAAAAAAGTATAACAGTCACACAATTACAAATATGGAAACATATGGAAACACACATGCACAGAGAGACACACACAGGATCAAATTCAGTCAACCAGTCTAAATATATTGAATTTAAATGACAGACAGACAGACAGACAGACAGCATCAGCAAGTGAACAGGGGCTGTTAATAGCATGTTCCTAGGTCAGTCAAACAGCTGTGAGCTTCTCAATTTGAATCCACCAATCAGAGAGCTGTGTGCTTTTTCCCGCCAAAACTGGTTCACTAAGTGCAGGCTTCTACACATGCAGCACAGAGAGAGACAGGATTTTTGCAGTCTATTTCTCATAGTGAGAATTCCCTCAAACAAACAGCCATAAATTTTAACCGTAGGGGCTAAAACAGTCATTCTTAGACCATTTTATCAGAAGACATAGGGGAATCTTGAAATGCTGACCATTAAAA
>NW_020327961.1:0-22949 GCF_001858045.2 Oreochromis niloticus | reverse complement strand
GATGGATTTCCACAGAGACCTGAAAATTTCCATGACTGTTCACCAAAGCCTGCTGTCTCTTACGGTGAAAGAATGATATCAATACTCCAAAGAGATTTAGAGTTAGAAAGCGTTGTTTGAGGGCAAGCCAAGGCAGTTTTCGCTTGCCTATACTCAGTTATGGTGCATTAGAAGTCAAATATCTTCAATAATTCATATTTTAATGATAAAGTGTCAACACTTTAAGATTCCCCCATCCTCTTCTGAACAAAACGGTGTAAGAATGACCGTTCTAGCCCCTACGGTTAGGAAATTATGGTCATTTGTTTGAGGGGAGTCGTCATTATGAGAAATAGACTGCAAAAGTCCTGTGTCTCTCTGTGCTGCGTGCACCTGTTTTGGCGGGAAAAAGTGCACAGGCTCTCTGATTGGTGGATTCAAATTCAGCAGCTCCCAGGCTGCTTGACTGAGCTAGAAACTTACTTCTCTCTCCTGTGTGTGTGTGTGTGTGTGTGTGTGTGTGTGTGTGTGTGAGTGAGTGAGTGTGTGTATGACAGAGAGAGAGAGAGAGAGAGAGAGAGAGGCTTGTTATGGGATGATCTCATTGTAAAATTTAAATTCATATATTTAGACTGGTTGACTGAATTTGATCCTGTGTGTGTGTGTGTGTGTGAAGAGAGAGAGAGAGAGAGAGAGAGAAGAGAAAGCCTTTTATGGGATGATCCATTGTAAGATTCAAATCAATATATTTAGACTGGTTGACTGAATTGGATCTTGTGTGTGTGTGTGTGTGTGGTGTGACAGAGCGAGAGAGAGAGAGAGAGGAGAGAGAGGACGAGAGACAGAGAAAGCCTTTTTATGGGATGATCTCATTGTAAGATTCAAATCAATATATTTAGACTGGTTGACTGAATTGGATCTTGTGTGTGTGTGTGTGTGTGTGTGTGGTGTGTGTGACAGAGAGAGAGAGAGAGAGAGAGAGAGAGAGAGAAGGCTTGTTATGGGATGATCTCATTGTAAGATTTAAATTCAATATTTAGACTGTTGACTGAATTGGATCTTGTGTGTGTGTGTGTGTGTGTGTGTGTGTGTGTGACAGAGAGAGAGAGAGAGAGAGAGAGAGAGAGAGAAAGGCTTGTTATGGGATGATCTCATTCTAAGATTTAAATTCAATATATTTAGACTGGTTGACTGAATTGGATCTTGTGTGTGGTGTGTGTGTGTGACAGAGAGAGAGAGAGAGAGAGAGAGAGAGAGAGAAAGCCTTTTTAAGGGATGATCTCATTGTAAGATTCAAAATCAATATATTTAGACTGGTTGACTGAATTGGATCTTGTGTGTGTGTGTGTGTGTGTGTGTGTGTGTGACAGAGAGAGAGAGGAGAGAGAGAGAGAGAGAGAGAGAAAGCCTTTTTATGGGATGATCTCATTGTAAGATTCAAACTCAATATATTTAGACTGGTTGACTGAATTGGATCTTGTGTGTGTGTGTGTGTGTGTGTGTGTGAGAGAGAGAGAGAGAGAGAGAGAGAGAGAGAAACACACACAAAGCCCTTTTTAGGGCAGCATCTCATTGTTGGATAAAAATATAATATATTCAGACTGGTTGACTGGCATAGACCCTGTGTGTGTGTCTCTCTCTGTACATTGTGTATCCATATTTGATTTGTGTGTATTTGTTGATTTGTGTATCCATATTTAATTTTGTGTGTATCTGTTGGCTGTTCTTATTTGTATTTCTAAATGTATTTTTATTTTATTTTTTCACAGGTGAACAAAAATTAGTTTTGAGCAAACTTAACCATGTTCCTTTTTATTCAGCTTGTCATTTTACCTTTCCAATATTTTCACTTAAGTATACTATTCTGCTCAATCATAGTATCTGTTCTAAATCATTGTTATTGAGCTATATTGTAGGATTTCTGCTAAATCATAGTATTTCTACTATATTATATTTTTCTTTCTAAATATATCATTTCTGCTATAGAGTAGTATTTCTGTAATGTTTAAGAATGTTTGGCTAAATATATTCTTTCTGTTATCTTATACTATTTCTCCTAAATTCTTGTATTTTTGGGAAGTTATCGTGTTTCTGGTAAGTTACAATATTTCTGCTAAGTTCTGCTATGCTATTGTATTTCTGCCAAGTATTATGTTTCCTCTAAGATATTGCAGTTCTGCTGAGTTACTACATTTTAGCAACGTTCCTTTGCTTCTGCAAAGTTTTTACAATTTCTGCAACTTTTCAGCTTTTTCAGCTAGTTTCAGCTGACAGCTTCAGCGTTCCAGCATCCACACTGCATTTTCGCAGGAAATGCAAATTTTTCTAGTTGTGTGAATGCTGTAGGCATTCACACTATTGAGTTCCTGTTTCTCTTTATTCTTTATTATTCTTCAAGTTGCTTCCGTACGTTTTTTGCTGTTTATCTACTTCCACAATTTTCAGCCGATTTTCACCATTCAAATTTTAAACTATTCTGCTATTTCTGCTAATGTGTGCTATGACTTTTGGTATTTTCTGCTATTATACTTTTTAAAATATTACGTTTTTTTCCTTTAATTTGTCCCATTGAAATGAATGGGAAACTTAAAAAATTCTACTAAAACTTGCTTGTTTTTGAAACTTAACTACTTTTTCCTACTTTCACGTAGAACAACCATTCAAACTTTAAAGTGTTCACAAATTATTGGGCTATTCATTAATGATTCAGCTTTTTCATATCTGTTACCGTTTTCATCTTATCCCTCTTTAAGTTTTGAGTTGCAAAATTGTGATTTTTCAGAAAATACATGCGTTGTTATGGTTGCTATGCAGTTGGTTCTAAGTGAGCCACTGTACCTTTGGCAATTTTCTCTTCATGTCCGAACAACTTCTTGCTACTTGATTAATTTTCACTCAACTCCTACAAATTATACATCAAAACGTAGGTATTTTGCTGGCTTTCAGAAAATGTCACTATCATTGTTGTGGGATTTATAGAATTTTGGCAAGTCTCCTCAGACCAACACAAAGTCTGGAAACTCTCCATAGAAAGTCAATGGAGAGTTTGTTCAAAGTCACCGCTTGATTTCTGTAATGAGAGGCATTTTCGAATCGTCATATCTCCTTAACGAAGCGAAGTTAAGACATGAGGCTTGTGCCAATATATCTTCAGACACTCCTGACGCTCACAATGTAAGATTTTTTTTCTCACCTATTACCATTTGGCCATGAATTGGGTTTGTTTGAGGGTAGGAAATTTGTCCCTCGCTCAGATTTCTTCAGATTTCAAACTCTGGAAATGAACCACTTTTTTCTCTCGTCATATCTTTTTGATAGATTTCCACAGAGACCTGAAAATTTCCATGACTGTTCACCAAAGCCTGCTGTCTCTTATGGTGAAAGAATGATATCGATACTCCATATAGATTTAGAGTTAGAAAGCGTTGTTTGAGGGCAAGTCAAGGCAGTTTTTGCTTCGCCTCTACTCAGTTATGGTGCATTAGAAGTCAAATATCTTTAATAATTCATATTTTAATGATAAATTGTCAACACTTGAAGATTCCCCCATCTCTTCTGAACAAAACGGTGTAAGAATGACTGTTCTAGACCCTACGGTTAGGAAATTATGGCCATTTGTTTGAGAGGAATCCTCACTATGAGAAATACACTGCAGAAATCCTGTCTCTCTCTGTGCTGAGTGTAAAAGCGGCTGCACCTGTTTTGGCGGGAAAAAGTACACAGCCTCTCTGATTGGTGGATTCAAATTTAGCAGCTCCCAGGCTGCTTGACTGACCTAGAAAGTTGCTCCTCTCTCCCTGTGTGTGTGTGTGTGTGTGTGTGTGTGTGTGTGTGTGTGTGTGTGTGACAGAGAGAGAGAGAGAGAGAGGGAGAGAGAGCCTTTTTATGGGAGCATCTTATTGTATGATTTAAATTCAATATATTTAGACTGGCTGACTGAATTTGATCCTGTGTGTGTCTCTCTGTGCATGTGTGTTTCCATATGTGTCCATATTTGTGATTGTGTGGCTGTTATATTTTTTTTGCCATTTTTTTTCATTTAACAAGTATATTTGAGGGACCCTTAGCATGTTCAGCATTTTTTCAGCTGTCCATTTTGCTTTTCCAATTTTTCTATTTAAGTTATTGCTATTCTGTTAAATCATACTATTTCTGCTATTTTATAACATTTGTGCTAAATATAGTATTTCTGCTGAATTATAAGATTTCTACCAAATCATAGTATTTCTGCTAAATCATAGTATTTCTGCTACTTTTTGGTATTTGTGATAAATACAGTATTTCTGCTAAAACATTGAATTTCTGCTGTTTTATATGATTTGTACTAAATATTGTATTTCTGATTAATTATAGTATGTCTACCACATCGCAATATTTCTGACACAAGCAGCATCTTTGTGTGTGTGTGTGTGTGTGAGAGAGAGTGAGAGAGAGAGAGAGAGAGAGAGAGAGACCCTGTTTATGGCAGCGTCTCATTGTAGGATATAAATTGAACATATTGAGACTGGTTGACAGGCATAGCTCCTGTGTGTGTGTCCCTCTGTGCATTTGTGTTCCCATATGTGTCCATATTTGTAATTGTGTGTATCTGCTGGCTAGTATTTCTCTTTGTTTGTTTGTTTGTTTGTTTTTATTTCTGTGAGTTTTTCACAGTTGAACAAGTACACTTGATGGAACCTATCAATGTTCAGCATTTTTTCAGCTGTCCATTTTGCTTTTCAAATATTTCTACTTAAGTTATGCGAAATCAGAGTATTTCTGCTCCTTTTTAGTATTTGTGCTAAATACAGTATTTCTGCTAAGTCATGCCATTTCTGCTATTTTATAGGTTTTCTGCTAAATATATTATTTCTGCCAAATATTATTATTTCTTCCAAATAATAGCATTTCTGCTAAGTTATTATGTTTCTCTTAAGTCACATTTTTTTGCTAAGATGTTATGTTACTGCTCCATGTCTGAAATACATTACAGAAAGCCCATGTCTCTGTTGGTGTGAGCAAGGGATGCAGCTGCATTGACAGGAACAACTACATAGCCTGATGAAGCAGACAGAAGTGGCAGCTCTGATTGGTGGATTCAAAATGAGCTGATCCAGGTTTTTTGACTCTCATAGATACAGCTGAAAATATAAAGCCGATGTCAGTGTTTGAAAAAGTTTTTGAACTTCTAATACCTTTACTGAAGTGTGTGTGTGTGTGTGTGTGTGTGTGTGTGTGTGTGACTCAATTTGTACTCGTTGGTGACCAGCATCCCATCAGTGGATTCAACTTGACCAGACTGGCATGGAAACATACAGGACACTTCATGCTCTGTTTGTCTCTGTGTGCCCTTGTGTGTGTATGTTTATATGTCTGTGTTTATGCTTGCATCTATGTTTGTAGACATTGTTTTCTGAACATGGGTTATGTGTCACTGTGTGTGTGTGTGTGTGTGTGTGTGTGTGTGTGTGTACCCCTGCACTAATTACTGATAGTTCAGAACAAGTATTTTTGTATTAACAGGGTTCCACTCTATGAAACCGATTTTTCTTACAAATATGATTTTTTACATTAACATGTGGTTTCAGAAAGTGTAACTGTTAAGGCTATAGTTTAGATGGTTGTCTTTAAAACCTTCACTGAAGAGTCTTGTTGGAGACAGCCACACCTTTACCTCACTGTAGCAGGGGTGAACAAGTCGGTGCAAGTCCATTTAGGTGAGAATTCATATGATTACAACCAATATGTATTAGAATAAAAGAAACAAATGTGTCATGAACATGTCAGGAGTCGCTGTTAAAAAGTCTCATGGCAGTGGGGTTAAAGGACCTCCTGAACCTCTTGAGTCCTGCAGAGCAGTGAGATGAGCCTCTGCACCTCCTACTGTCCTGTGAGGATGCTTAGGCTTAGGAAGTCTGTTCTTATTACTGCAGTTAAATAAATCTGTCATAATACAGTACATTTTAACATAATGACCTTAGGTTTATTTATGTCTTTTAACTATTATTTCAAGTTCAAAGAATCCTGTTCGAAACATTTATTAAACTTATAGAATTAAATTTCTGCTAGTTGTTTTTTGTTGCAAAAAAATCTAGTATAATAATATTTAAATTTACATATATTTTTCACGTTTTCAATGCCAATTTTGTGTAATGGCGAAGTTTCCAACTACCCGTGAATGCCTCTTTTTTTACGTCTCCGGCTGACTCCTGAATCTCCGCCCACTCTCTGTTCGATCCCTGCCGGTAAGCGCTGCCTCTTTGTCTCTCTTCTCTGAAATTAAATGTCTATAAGCTGTTTGAGTGATTTACCGAGTTGTTGTTAGTGACTTATAAAGCCAGTCGAAGTATAAGTCATGTTAAAGTAACACAATGGCTGCTTTTTTAGTGAAACGTTGTAATTTTAGTATTTAAAAGGAGTGTTTGGTATGCTAGCCCTAACAACCTAAGCGCTAACGCCTAGCCTAGCTCCTATAGGCCCAGTGTGAAATTAATACGGTTCATTTGATTGTTTAATCCAGTTATTGTGTTGTATTTGGTTCATTCGGTGTGTTAGTGTTTCTGAGTCTCTTAGGGAAGCTGAAGTTAGTTCTCCTCTTCACAAATCAGTCAATTAAAACGGCCTCATTCTTTAGTTTGTAAGGTAATGAGCCGCCATTTTAGAACCACTGATTAACTGCTGAAGCAGCAGGGTCGGCAACTTCAAAGGAGCCATTTTACCTCCTCTGACTGAAGGCCGGGAGAAAAAGAGTCATGTGCCTGTGCGGGTGTGTCTGTGTTGTGGGTTAATTAACATAAGGGAGAGTGAGAGTGAGGATAAAACACATAATATAAGAATAATAACATTTCTTAACAAGTAGAAGGGTTTTTTTTAATTAATCAATTTTAGTTTTTTAGTTAAATTTTAAGAACTGTTTAACAAACACTTGTTTGTGCAGGTTGGGTTGTTTTTAAGTAAAACCTACACCTGCAGCTCTGTTTAACTTCTCACTTTGTGGAAAATTAATGAAATATAAAAAAGGCCACCTTCAAATAAATAAAATGCAGCAGTGTGCCATTAATATTATTAACATGATATGTAGATATTTAAAACAACAGCATATTAAATGATACTAAATGTGTTATACTGTGTGCAGGTGATAATATTTTTAGGAAGCAGAATTTGAATGCAGACCAACTCAAATGTGGAAGCCTACAAATATATCATCCAAGCTTTCATTTATGATTGTTCATGCTTTGAAATTGTGATGTCAGAATTTGATAAAATGTGCAGTGCTAGGTGTAGCAAATCATTGCTTATTAAATCTACTGTGTTATCTAATAGAACCAAACTAATAGAGCTATCACATAACTGAGAAACTTGTGTGGCTTATTACAAATGGATGAAACCACATATTACCTTAATGAAGACAGTAATCTTTAATAAGGTGTAGAAAAAACAGGTGAGTTGTTTGTTGCTGTGGTAAACAAAGAAGTGTACTGAATCTTTTGGACTACACACAGTGATGCAGTATTGACTCTGATGCTGATTTGAGTTGTCTCATTTTGTATTTTTGTGCTTTGTCTTTTGTTACACAGAGTGAAAGAGATCTTTGGTTTTGCCTTTGCTGGTAAGTAAACAGTGATTGTAATTGAAGCAGTATGAACCTGGCATTGCGTAGCACATTTGGCAACTTACATACAGTAGTTTGACTTTTTGTGATATGTTTCCATTTACTGATTGGCAAAAACACAGGATTTGTGACCTGTAGCAGCAAAGCCCCCACACAGGGCCTCTGACTGTCCCTGAAAATGTCCCTGAAGTTTAATAGCCCATTTATGTATGATTTAAATTTCTTATGGCTTATCAAATCCAAACATAGTTAAATGTCAGATGTCTTTATACGGTGGTTCATTTTCTCCTTATGTTTGTGGATTTAAGTAGCAGACAAAACAATTAAAGTGTTTTAGGGGAGTCAGTATAAGTTGTTGCTCAAACACTTAAGAGCTGCACAGGTATTGATTTATATTGTCTGTCAAATTCTGCTTATGTATTACATTAAAGTCAGAACACTGTAGAAGTATTTTGCCTCACTCGGTATAAGTAATAGCTTTAACAGTTAAGCAATAATAAAAACGAAGAGAACCAGAGGTGTGAGTGGACATTGTTAGGTACATTACAGCCAGTGTGTCCAATTGGTTTATTACTTATTTAGTGAATATAATGTGTTTTAAAATTAAATAGAAAGGTTGCCAAAAAGGTACACTGCAAAATTTATAAATATTCCTAGCAACGGGTACAATGAAAGGACTTTTTAGTGTAATATTTTAAGACATTTAATTTTAATTACAAAACATGGTGCACCTCTGCTATTGTAACATGTTAATATTTAAATGTATTTTAAGATTTACATATTCATGTCAGACATGAGGTTTTCTGTTGCTTCTGATTTATATAATTACTTTGTATCTTACATTTTTAAAAGTTTTGGTTTTCACACTTTATTAGCACTGACTTGTGGTAGAAAATGTTGGAGCCACAAGGCTTCTGTGTAGGAAATATGTGGTATATCCTGCACTTGTGCCAACAAATATTGGTGCCTATTCTTTGCATTTCTGTAGTAATGAATGCTTTTATTACACATGCCATGTGTGACGCTGCAGTTCATTTATCTCCTCTTTACACTACAGTAAGCTCATAAAGCCTTAACTAGTAAAATCCTCAATTACTTTAATTTATGTCATAGTAAATTGGATTGTGTGTGAAGAGGCTCAACAGCCTGAATCATCAAACAGTGATCTGATGTATTGTTTCCTTTCTCTAGACTGCTGATCTGATCGTCTCAAGTCTGGTAAGTAAAGGTTTGTCTGATGTGCAGTGCTGGGAAATGTTTCTCATTATAGGAGATTCAGTTTAGTGCTGTGAGTCAGCACAGCTCTTGGCAATCATCAAATCCTAGAAAAGTCTGTATGTAAACATTTCCAGACTTACAGATCTCTCTTATCATCATACTACATTTTTAATTAGGCCCTAATATCGGCCATGCTGATTTTATTGTAGATTGAGGGGAGTGTGTATTAAACATGCCCCATATAATTTTCCATTTTGCCAAAAGTCATACTGAGTAAATTAATTTTTACTTTTATGTTAACGGCTCCCCAGACATTATGATATACTGTTGTACCAGGTAAGTACACACAGAAATGGGAATTTGAGACCTTTGGGCATTTAGGTACATGTGATGTGTCATAAGTTTGAGTTGAGTGCATGTGAAGTGTTTAAAGCAGGTGGTCTGAAACTGTCTGCTCTAACTTCATTGTGTGGGTTTAGCTTGACCATATAATGTTTACAGTAAGTTACTGTAGCACCACATCTTAGTTTACAGACTCTGTTTGTTTTTATTGTGTTAATAGAATGCAAAAATGTCCTTAGAAATGTTCCACCACCATATGTTAAACATTTTCATTCAGTTGAATCTAATAATGTACTGTACAACTCGTCAGTGTGTAATGATATATATGTTCTGTATTTTTCAGACTGTAAGGCGCACTAAATTCTAAGGCACATTAAGTCAAACAAAACAGATAAGCCAAACTTTATTCAACTCATTTACAATAACTCTCAACGTTGTTCAGTTGTAAGACATAAAATACAGAAGAATTCACTCACTTTTCAGGATTTGTGGATTGATGAATGTGGATTGATCAGTTTGAAATCTGCTTCATAAGCATGGCTCTCAACAGGTGCCAGGCCCTTACACACACACACACACACACACACCATATTATGTTGAAGCACAGTACGAATTACTCTACGAGGGTGCTGACTATGGTAGCCACGCTCCGACAATACATCAAGTGGTGCTGCTTTGTAGCTTACCAAAGACATACTAAAACATTTGACAGATTTTTGAGTGCCCTGTACCACATAGAATTGGTTTGAAATCAGTAAGCACAACCGTATATAAGGTGCATTGTCTATTTTTGAGAAAATTAAAGGCTTTTAAATGTGCCTTATAGTCTGAAAAATACGGTAAAGCCAAGTTTGTTGGAAGTGTGTCTAATTCCACTTTCTTTCTGTCTTACAGGTGACCTGCTGCAGAAAACCCTCTCCCTCTATCATTAACAAGCAATTCAGTCTGTCCTATCACTCTCCCTCTCCCTGCTCCATCTTTTTTGACAAGCCATTCTATCTTCTATCATTTCTCCGCCATGAGCTCTATCTAATTTGACAAGCTTGAACCTGAGTTGAAAAGCAAAACAAGTTTGCCTGAAACCAAGTTTGCCTGAAACCAAGTTTGCCTGAAACCAAGTTTGCCTGAAACCAAGTTTGAGAAAAACCAAGTTTGAGAAAAACCAAGTTTGAGAAAAACCAAGTTTGAGAAACCCAAGTTTGAGAAACCCAAGTTTGAGAAGAAACCAAGTTTTTGGAATTGAAGTTACCACAACTTCATCGATCTGTTTTCAGAATTCGGAGAGATCTCCGCTCTCACTGCTCCATCTTTCCTGTCATTAAACTCTCTCATATCCACTCATTTTGCTGGAAATTACAAGTAAAAAGTTGAATATACAGTATTAGAATTAGAGTACAGTAGAACTCACTGTAGAAACTACTTACAGAGCCCTACATTTGTCATTTTAATTTTGCATTAGACTTTGAAATAAGCACTGATAGTTTGGCTTACAAGTGCAATTTGATAAATTATATAAACTTATATACACCTTTTTTTGAGATATATTTGTAGTAAGATAATCTGGTTATTTTGTAATTCAGACTGTTATATTCACATAAATATTAAATTTGATTCAAATACATTTTTCAAGTCTGTTTCATTGGTTATAACATTTGACTACAAGTTTATACTATTATTATTTAAGGTCAAACCCTTTTTTGTCACTCAGTGTAAGTATTCAATTATAGTTATCATCTAGAGGCTGCCCTGAGAACCCAGACTTCCTGTTTCCTGACTGCTGCAGAACATCCAGCTGAAGAATCCCCATCGCCTGTCATCTGATCACCACACCATCACAGCTCCTTATATTTGCTTTACATTTTAGATATCTGAAAGATTTACACAAAGTCTAGTTAAAAGCTAAGAGTTTTATTATAGCCTGTTGATTGATTGTTGAGATTTATTCTGCATATTACATTACAGAAGTATAGACCTATTTGTTATCCAGTCTGGTTAAAGAAAAATATAAGTAATAATATACAGTTTTTGAAAAAAGTTACAATAAAACAGACCAAAGTGTTTTTTAAAGAACTTTTATATTGAGTTTGTATTTAAGTCAGCCTTTTACATTAATTCTGATAAATCTCTGATTTAATAGTCATTAAAGTCATTAGTTTTTCAGTATTTACAGGTTGACTTTTGTTTACATTTGTGTATACATACAAGTTCCAGTTTGTACTTCAACAAAATGCCAAGAAAAGGTCAAAGGTCGCAGTCCCAGATGCTTAGATGGCAAAAGCAGCGAGAACAGGTAAATGTTTCTGAGACCGGTGAGCAGGTAAAGGTGTCTGTTACAAGTATTCCCAGTCCAGAAGTGCAGGGCAGTGCTCAGACAGCTGCAGTGTCTTATGCAGATGTGGTAAAGAGAGGTGTTCGCTCAGCATGTGTGGCAGATGCTAAAGTACAGCAGGTAATCCAGACTGAACCCCAGGTAACTGTGCAAACGCAGCATGATGGAGAAGCTCCAGGACCGTCTCATGTACAGGTTACAAACAGTGAAAGTCGTCCACGAGTGAGTAGCATCTGTGCATCCCGAAGCCAGGCCTCTGCTAAGTATGGAAAGTACAGGAATCAGCAATGCATGGCTAACAGTTTGGTTTTCCTGTCATTCTTACACGAGGATGAATTCATTACGAGAGCAGATCTTAACCGTGTGTTGGACAAAGGCCATGCCATGCATTCAGATGCCAGAAAGAGGTTTGTGAACAGCGTGTTTCTAGCCTGCGATGAGCTTCCCACAGTGGTCACCAGCCGCAGACACGAGTATCAAGTGGACTTGTCTCAGTTTGCTCATTATGGCACATTTGATGGTACAGGTCATCTTCCGAGCCTTGAACAGGGACTACAGTGTTTGGCTTCAGAGGTTCGCTATGCTTTGCTAGTCATGGGAGGAAACGTCATTGCAGTTTGCAGGCTGACTTCAGGTGAATACGCATATTTTGACCCTCACTCACGTAAGTCTACAGGAATGCCATTGTCACTAGGTGTAAGTGGTGGAACTGCAGTTATGTTAAAATTCACACGTCTTAACGACATGACTGACAGGATCAAATGCTTGTACCGAATGTTTAGCATCGCACCAACCTGCACTTATGAGCTACAGCCTGTCGAGTTTCACAGTGAAAACGCTGCTGACCAAAGAGATGCTAATCAAAACACCGAATACAGACAAACCGCTGCAAGTGTTCCAGCCGCAGCTTTAAATGAACCTGTCCATGAATTAAATTCTCAAACAACCACTGAGCAGACACGGAAAACTGTTACGGAGACTGTAATCACTGAAGTGACACCATCCAGAGTGGATTATTCAGATGAGACAGCTGCTACTGAAAACAAGAATCGTCCTTCTGATTATTTACAGAAAGAAACCTCTGCATCTTCTGTGAGAGAAACTCAGGTAATATCAGATGCTGTTCCTCAGAATGATTCAAACACTGCCTCCTGTTCAATTAAGACAACACAGGAACTCTCACATAAACTACTAAAACGTAATAAACACCGAAGGGAAAAATTTAGGAGAAGATCACTGGCCCAACAAACACTACCACAAAGAAAAGAAAATCAGAAAAAGAAAGAACGGCAGATGTACGCTTTTGATGAAACCTTTAAGGCAAAGAAAAGAAATTCTAGTAGAAAGTCTAATGATCCAGATCATAGACAGAAGAAAAGTGTGTACAAAAGAAATCTGTATAAACTAAATACTACATATAGAGAGAAACAGACAGAACATTTGAGAAAGATCTATAGAGAAAGGGATGATTTTAAGGAAAAACAGAAGGAGCAAATGAGAAGGACCTATAGAGAAAGTGCTAAAATTAGAGAGAGAAAAAGAGAACGTGTCATAAGGACATATAAAGACAACCCCCTATTCAGAGAAAAGCAGAAGGAACGTATAAGAAGGGCTTACAGAACATGTGCTGAATTCAGAGACAAGCATAAAGCTTACATGAGGTCATATGTTTATAACCTATATAAAGACAGTGAAAAATTTAAACAGAAAAAACGATCTTACATTATCAAACGTTATGGAGAAGAGACACAATTTCAGCAGCATCACAAGGACAATATGAGAGAACGAATGAGAGTAAAATATTGGAACGGTTTTTCTTTTAGACAGATGCATAATATCAGATGTGCAATGAACATAAAGAGAAAATATCGTCAGATGCATCGACCAGCTGAAAGTTTACAGTGTCATCCAGATAACAGTTTAATGAATGAGGCCATATCTCGTTTCAGATCAAACATTAAGTCAGCACCATCTTATGTTTGTACTGTTTGTCTAAAAGCTTCTTTTCCTAATCAGGTTAAAATCTGCAAAAGAACAAATTACTCAAAACACCAAACTGTAGCTCAGCAGTGTCTAACTGGTAAATTGTTCATGTGTGTGATGAAGCATGTAATGATCACTGCAGCTTTCCTGTTGAGAGAAAAAAGGAGTATATCTGCCACACGTGTCACAGTTCCCTCAAAAGTGGACGCATGCCAAGGCTTGCTGCTGTTAACGGTTTAGAACTGCAGGATATTCCAGCTGAATTGTGTGATCTCAACATTCTGGAGAGACATCTGATTGCCAAATGCATACCATTTGCTAAGATTATTCCTCTTCCAAAGGGCAGACAAAGACTCATACGTGGTAATGTGGTGTGTGTACCATCTGAGGTCCAACAAACAGTTGACTCTTTACCTCGGCTCAGAAGCCAATCACAGATAATGAGGATCAAGTTGAAAAGACGACTGTGCTACAAAGGCCATCAGCTGTTCCAGACTGTCACCTGGTCTAAACTGATCCAAGCCCTGCGTAAACTCAAACAGATTCATCCACAGTACACAGATATTGTTATCAGAGATGATGCATTGCTTTGTGATCCAACGTTACCTGATGATGACAGCAGTGATGAAGCCAGCATGGGAAGTGATGATTATGATGAAGCAGATCTAATGGAAATTGACAACTATGAAAAAGATGCCCTTTTGTGTGAAACTGAGTCTGAAAGTGAACAAGATGTTAATATGCAATCCTGTGATGAACAGCCAGAGGGACAAAATCCAGAGGAACCAGAAAGTGATTTGAACAATGGCGGTTTTGCTCTAGAAAGTTGTCTGCAGCCTGTAGACATTTCAGAAGAGATTCTCTCTTTCACTGATAACACATATTGTGTGGCGCCTGCAGAAAGAAACAATCCTGTTAGCTTCTTCAGAACTCCTCATTTGGAAGCCATGGCATTTCCTGTGCAGTTTCCTACTGGTCAGAATACACTGGATGAAAAGAGACGTCTCAAGCTCACACCGAGTGCTTACTTCAAGTCAAGGCTTTTCAACATTGATGCAAGATTTGCTAAAGATACAAATTACCTGTTTTTCTCACAGTTTGTCACTGAAATACACTTGGCCAATTCCAGCATGACAATACAGCTAAGGAAAGGTAAAACTATGACCAAAGATGGACGCAAAATCACATCAGGAATGTTACAAAGTAAGACAGAAGTAGAGAAGCTGGTAAGAAATAAAGATGCAATCAGATTTATGCAGCCACTCAGAGGAACTCCAGCTTACTGGCAGAAAACTACCAGAGATCTATTCAGTATGGTTCGTCAAATAGGAACACCTCAGTTCTTTGTCACTTTCTCTGCTGCTGAGATGAGATGGCCTGAAGTGATTCAAGCAATAAAGAGACAGCAAGGTGAAGAGGTTGATTTCGAAGCCCTGGACTGGTCAGAAAAGTGTGAAATTCTAAGATCAAATCCAGTAACCACCATGCGAATGTTTGATAAGCGTGTCGAGGCTTTGTTCAGAGATTTGCTTTTTTCTCCTGCACAGCCCCTTGGTGAAATCATTGATTACTTTTACAGAGTTGAGTTCCAGCACAGAGGTAGTCCGCATATACACATGTTGCTGTGGATTCGAGAAAAGGTAGAAGTAGATGTGGATGATGACCAAACTGTCTGTGACTTTGTGGACAGATACATCTCAGCTCAACTTCCTGATCCAGAAAAACAGCCTGAACTGCACAAAAAAGTCGCTGAACTACAAAAGCACAGCAAAAACACACAAAAACATGCTTTAAGAGTGTGAACTCTGGTTGTAGATTTGGGTTTCCAAAACCACCAGCCACAAGAACAATGATTGTGAGACAGGATGAGGATTCAGACACTGAAGCTGCAAAAGCCAAACTCAGACCTTTGATGAACCTGCTGAAGGAACCTGAAGCTGCTTCTCTCACCATAGAGCAGATTCTGTCACGATGCAACTTGACAATGAATGAGTATGAGCAATGCCTCCAAGACATAAACAAGAAAACAGCGCTGATTCTGAAACGTGACCCAAAGGACTGTTGGATCAACAATTACAACCCACACCTGCTTGAAGCCTGGAACTCTAATTTAGATGTCTCGTTAATATGAATGCCTATTCATGTATAGAATATCTCTGTAAATATATAACGAAGAAAGAATCTGGCCTCTCTGAATACCTGAAGACAGTTATTGATAACTCTGCAAAGAACACGGTCAATGAATGTGATGAAATGAGAGCTGTGATGCAGGCTACTCAAAAAGAGAGAAATCAGTGCACAGGAGTGTGTGACTCGAGTCTGTGGCCTAAAAATGAAAAAATGTTCCCGCATGTTGTATTTGTACCAACAGATGATAACCCAGTAAAAATGAGTCGCCCCATGAGCTACCTGGAAACCACAACACATGACAGTTGTAATATTTGGATGACAAGTTTGGCTGATAAATACAAATGCAGACCTGAGACACCAGATTATGAGGAAATGTCACTGGCTGATTTTGCTGCCTTGTGCCGGCTGGTGAGTGGTCCAAATGAAGGAAAAGATGTGCTTCCTCTTCTAAACCAGCTTGGATTTGTACAAAGGCGAAAGAATGATAAACCAGTATAATCAGGTATACCACTGTTCACAGGAAAAAGATCCTGAGCAATATTATGGACGACTGTTGAGACTTTACCTTCCACACAGATCAGAGCAGGAACTGAAACCACAAGGGTTCCAAACCTATCAGTCCTTCTACAACTCAGGTTTTGTACGACTTCCATGTTCAGACCACAGTGAGTCTGTGAAAAGGGTTGTAAAGAGAAATAAAGACAAGTATGAGAAGAACTCTGAGGATATTGAGAGTGCACTGGAAGAGTTTGAACAAAATAGGGACGTTGTGATGATGAATGGTGCAATCTTGCTCCTGAATCTGAAGTTGTGAGGTTGCAATGTGATGAGAATCTTCCTGAGAGACATTCTGATAATGAGAACGAACAGGAGAATTCCCCGACTACAGTCGTCAGTCTGATGCTGTAACAGAGATCAGAGCCATCAGAGAACAACCTGCAGTCGATCCAGCTGTGGTACGTGTAATGTATCAGAATCTGAACCAGAAGCAGGCCTGCGTGTTCTATGCTATAAGAGACTGGTGTATTCAGCGCGTTTGTGGTTTGAACCCAGATCCATTTTTCTTCTATATCAACGGTGGTGCAGGAACTGGAAAGTCACATATGATTAAGTGTATTCACTCTGAAGCATCAAAGATCCTGAGCAGACTGCCTTCTAATGCAGAAGAAGCTGACATATCAAATCCAACTGTTTACTGACGTCATTACCGGTACAGCAGCTTTTCTATCAATGGCTCTACGTTACATTCCCTACTGAAACTACCCAGGAGTCTGAAACCACCCATTCAAGGACTTGGTAATCAACTGGATGAAGTCAGATCTGAGCTTATAAATGCTGAATTATGTTATTGATAATTTCAATGGTTTCGAAACCCCTTTTGCCTATGTGGATGCAAGACTGAAACAAATCAAAGGCACTCAGAGACCTTTGGTGGAATGTCAGTTTAGCTGTTGGAGATTTTACCACTCCACCAGTGCGACAGTCTAAGCCTCTGTTGTTTACGATCCAAACAGATTGACCTATGGCAGGAACATTTTCAGATGATCACTCTAACAGAGATCATGCGTCAGAAAGATATGTGGCCTTTGCAGAGATGCTGAACAGGATTAGAGTCAAAGAAAAGACAGATGAGCTTCTCAGTGCGACAGAGATTTGTGTCACAGGCTTGACTGTACCAGAAGAATGTCCAATCGAGGTCTTACACATCTATGCCACCAACAAGAATGTTGAATCCCACAACACAGATACGCTCAAGAAGCTCATCAAACATATAATCATCAATGCAGACGATTTCCAGAAGGATAAACTACAGGCAAATGGCACGAAGAGACAAACCATTTACAGGTGGGCGAAATGATTACCCGACACCCTGAATGTGCTGAAGGAGCTCGAGTGATGCTGACCAGAAACTTGGACACACTAAACGGTTTGTCAATGGTGCTTTGGTATACTGATAAAGTGGTAGATCTGAAAGTGATGGACAAATAATTAAACTGGGCTCAGAATGGACAACCGGCAGCCTATGAGAAACACCCGCAGTGCTAATGCAGCATCTGATGATCTGGTTTACATGAGAGAGCAGAGGAGAATCTGAAGTTAAAGGCCGGTACGCAGACAGTTTCCTATAAGCTAGCATTTGCCTGCACAATTCACAAAACCCAGGGTCTTACAACACAGACAGCTGTAGTTTCAATGAAGAACATTTTGAACCAGGTATGGCTTATGTTGCTCTCAGCAGGGTGACGTCTCTCAGTGGACTCTATTTACAGGACTTGGATGAGAACAAGATTTACGCCAATCCCGAGGTAACTGCAGCGCTCCAAACCATGAGACAAGCCAGTGTTGAGGAAATGATGCCTCTTCTTCAGGTCAGAGAAACAGCCAGCAGACCTGACACTCTTACACTGATCCATCACAATACGGAGGGTTTGCCATCTCACATCAGTGACATCAAGAGTCATCATGAAATGTGTTTAGCAGATGTTTTGTGTCTCACAGAGTCTCACCTCCAAGGCTCCTTTGTTGCAGACAGTCTTCATTTGGACGGCTACACCATGTTCAAACGCAACAGACATGTGTCCTACACAAACTTTCCTCACATGGCCAGCAGAAGTGGTGGTGGAGTTGTTGTGTATTTGAGGAATCATTTTCAGGTTCAGGTAAAACAGTATCTGCATAATGTCACTGATCTTGAGTTCTTAGTGTTAAAGGTTCAGGCTCCATTCCCTGCGCTCATTGCTGTTGTGTACAGACCCCCTGACTACAGTTTGACACCATTCATGCAAAACCTGGTAAGTCTTTTAGATTCACTTGAAATAATGGACTGTCACCCAATAATTGTGTGTGGAGATTTTAATGAGAACCAGTTACAGAGTGGAAGAAAACAGATTCTGGAGCAGTTTCAGTCTAGAGGGTATTCACAGCTGATCACTTCTGCCACTACAGACAAGAACACCCTGCTTGACCTCATTTTTATTTCTCAGCCACAGCAAAGTCTCCATTCAGGTGTCCTGAGACATATTACAGTTACCACAACCCTGTGTTTTGTGTCCTGTCCTCCAGCCAATCATGAAGTGTGGTGAGTTTTGAAACAATTACAGATCATGTTTGTTACAGAGTTTACTGATTGTAGAGCATGAAAAAGATTTTTCATTGAAAAATTGTCTTCCCTACTCTGTCTGCAAGAAGACCCTTTCTTATTGCAATGTTATTAATCATTTCACCAAATCATGGCTGAACTTCATGCAGAGCAGGGAACATCTCCCTTCTGTTATCATGCACCTCTGATCTGAAATGTGCTGCAACATTTATTAAAGCAACATCATTTATTTTTTATCCTCATGTTTTAAATTACTAAATCTACTCTTTTAAATACATTTTTCATGGATGTAAATTGTCCTCTCCTTTTGTTGATACTTTATTTACTGTGATGTATGTATCTCAAGAAATGAGAGCTTCCCCTCAAAGGCTTTCAAATTATTAAATAGTAAATAAATAAATCCCAGATAATGCAGGTATTTATTATGGGTCACATGCATAAATACAGACAATTTATTTTCTTGATTATAATAGATTTTGTAGAATCAAAGGTTTTTTCAGTGAATGAGTTTTGCTTGATCATGTTTTACAGGTAAAAAAAATTCAAAGTTTAAACTATCTTTAGCTACCAGAGATTTCTGTATAATACATTTAGTGGAGAAAAAATATTTTACAGCTAACAGAATATGTATAAAAACTGATTTAGATGTAAATGGAAAGTTTCTGCATCAATTTTCTGACTTGGCCTTTATCCGGGTGGGTTTGGGTTTGGGTGGATAAAGGCCAAGTCAGAATTCTCTGAGCAGCTGGAAATAGCTGCAAAGACATCAGAAAGCATGGGCTTTAGGTGTAGCCCATACTTTCTGATGCACTAATTAGATTTACTAACTGACACCCCATACCACATAGACACTTGGGGCTGAGCTGGTGGTGGGTGGGTGGGTGGGAGGGTGGGTGGTGTTAAAAGCACTTTATGTTTTGTAGATGTATTTTTTTTCAGACAGGGCACACACAGTCCTGTTTCCTTTGTGGCAAAACTTCAAACGTCACCATCCTCAGCTGAAACACAACATCTTAACACCATCTTCATGAACTGCTGATCCAAACCTGATCCATCAGTGCTGGACTGCACAGATAACTACATGCCACAAGGAGACTGCTGTTTTATGAACTGCCATATCAGTGTGACATCAGTGGAGAAGATCACATCACCTGACCTCCTGCCTAATCTAGAGACCATCACTATGCTGCCACAGTCCACACCTCTGAACCATCAAGGATGACTCATACTGAGGAAACTGTACTTTCTGTCAGAGTCCAGTGATCTCAGAGCAGAGAGAGGTATGATTCTTTATCTTTGATAAAAACAAAATACATGTCAGAGCTTTTAATTCAATTAATTAATTTAAATCCTGTTTATTTCATAAATAATTCCACACTCAAATGATTAAACTAGTTGGCACTTTATGACTTTTAATTCACATTATGGATGAAAAATCGATGTGTTTTTTCTTTTTTACTCGTCTCTCTGTGCAGGTATTGCTGTCTTCTGAGTTTTCAGTTTCCAAACTGAGACATTCAAACCTTTTGCAGAGCTCATGTCACACTCACATGTGAGATTGCTCTGGATTCTGGTTATGTCGCCTGCAGCACCTATAAGGTATTTCAACATTGTTCATTTTATAACTTATTTCTAGTTTTTAGGCCTTAACACAAATAAAATGTTCCTTTTTCTGTATTTTTTAGAACAAGCTCGTACAGTGTGCCTGCATTCCAGCTTCTTAGACTTTACACAAGTGGACAGAGTATCAGTGTTTGGCCACTCTTACAGACACCGACTTCTGTCAACTCACTGCTACTAATCAGGCACCTCACTCCAGGAAGACAGAGGGCTGCAAGCCTGTCATCGTTTCCAGTGTGACTTTGCATTCTTGGAGTAGCATCAGATTTTTCCCACAAATATTCAAAGGTAACATTTATTTGAGCTTACTTTTTAAATGAAAAGTCTTCCATTGTGTAAATTATATTTTATATGTTTTTGTCTTCTTTTAGCTTTAGATGCAGTGATCGGATATGCTGGAGCTTTGTTAACAGTGTGGAAAACGTGTTTGTGATGGTATTTAAAATGAGGCTTTAAGGTGACAGTTTCCATGTAATTTCAGTCCTTTTACTAAACAAAAACATCTTTTTCATAACATATTTTTATTTTTTTTTAGCAGCACATCATTGGTCAAAGGTAAAAAGAGTCACATGTCACACCAACAATGAATTTTTGACTCTATTTGTGTCACCAGATTTAACAAACAATATCAGTATCAAATCATATGAATCATATGAATATCATATGAAACTGAACTTTGGATTAATGTGCAAATATATTATTTTGTATTTTCGATTGTTGAATAATTATGTTGTAGAAAAACCCAATCTATTTACCCAAACAACGCAACTTGTTTGGGTAAATAGTGGAATAGTGTAATTTTAGTCTGTAAGTATAGCAACCTGAATTCATACAAACACACAGCTCTAAATCTTGAATTGTTGGATGCACAATAATGATCATTTGGTTATTATGGACATTTAAATCAGAATCTATTGAACCATTACATATATTCTTTATAAAGATTACACAACCTCAAAATGCAAAAAAGAAAGTGTTTTAGAGATAAATAAAGAAAGCTCAAAGTGTGTTTGTATGAATACTGCCTTAGTATGGGGTGTCAGTAAGTACATGAGTATGGAATAGGTGTAACAGTGGTTTTCCACATCTGTGCTTAGACTGCTCTAATATGTATAGATAATGGGTCAGACATATCGTTTGACCCATTAAGTCTGTTTGAAAAGTTCATGAAGGTCTCATCCAGTGCTATGTGTTTCTGTTTATCATTTTATATGAGGTCACACAGCTGACTTGAGTTTTGATCAGAGTAGAATCATAACATACAATATTCTTGCCAAAACAGGTGCACCCCTGTTTTGGAAATATTCTTTATTTCATTCCTGTTTCTTTAAATATGTGCATCAATTGTTCAGCTGTGTGACTCTCCATACCTGAAATATATCCCAACGTGGGCTTTATTTCAACAGTATTTTGTAGTTTGGTACCATTTATTATCAAATCAAAAAGCTGTAACTGAAAAAAAGAAGCTCTTGAAAGTTACATGTGCTATATGTAGCTGTAGCTCAGGTGTCAGAGCAGGTCAGCTACTAATTGGAAGGTTGGTGTTTCGATCTCAGTCTGCTCCAGTCTGGAGCATGCCAAATATCCTTGGGTAAGATACTAACCCCATGTTGCCTTTGATGCATCCATTGGAGTGTGAATGGTATGAATGTCAGATAGTGAGCACTTAAAGCTTAGAAAAGGTGCTTGTGTGATTGGTTGAATGAATTAGTTGTATAAAGTGCTTTGAGTGCTCAGATAGAGTAGAAAGCATGTTGTTTATCCTTGACATACGGTGTGTGCACAAAACTCCAGCAAATTAGAGAATATATTTTGTCTTTCACTTCCTGCTTTTATATGTGTATATTTTTGCAGTTAATAGCCTATCATGTGGCTTCCTATCTAAGGACATAAACATAAACATGCAAACAAAGATATTACAATTCTAACAGATGCTTCAATTGTTTGTATAGATTTTAGATTCATTGATTTGCATTTTCTAATAATATTTTTCTGATTGTCCCAAATGGTATTTTTATTTCTGTATGCCATTATTGTAATCTTTGATCTTATGTTTGCAAAAATATTCAAATGTTTTACTTTTCTACTACTGTGTTTCTACTTTCTAAACTTTCTGCCACTCTTTGGAATTTCAATAACAATTACAATAACAATATTTTTGTTTGTTTGTTTTATCTCTGACCGCAGTATCTTGTGCATTTATTACCTAAATGTTGTTTGTGTGTTTGTTTTCTTTTTTTTTGTTTTGTTTTGCCATTTTTACATTTCAACAGCTGTACAAACTCTGCAATTTTACCTTGGTTTTGTTCCACATTTGTTTATCTGCTGGTTGTTTTTTTTCCTTTTCTAATGTTTCTGGTAATTTTTCACAGTTGAACAACAAGTAGCTTTGAGTTTACTTCAGTGTTTTTAGCTATTTTCTGCTGACAGTTTGGCTTAATTATTACATATCTGCAAATTATAGCACTTCTGCTAAGTGTAATATTCTGCCAAGTTATTAATTTTCTGCTAAATTATATTATTTCTGCTAGTTACACTACTTCTGCTAAGTTATGTTTTGCTAAATTATTAGATTTCTGCTGAGTCTTACCTTCTGGTAAACTACAATATTTCTGCTAAATTGTTATGTTTCTTAAAAGTTATTGCATTTCTGCTAA
>NW_020327960.1:0-16544 GCF_001858045.2 Oreochromis niloticus | reverse complement strand
AGAACAGATTGACCTATGGCAGGAACATTTCAGATGATCACTCTAACCGAGATCATGCGTCAGAAAGATGATGTGGCCTTTGCAGAGATGCTGAACAGATAGAGTCAAAGAAAGACAGAAGCTTCTCAGTGCGACAGAAATTGTTGTCACAGGCTTGACTGCACCAGAAGAATGTCCCAATCGAGGTCTACACATTTATGCCACCAACAAGAATGTTGAATCCCACAACACAGATACGCTCAAGAAGCTTCATTCAAACATTATAATCATCAATGCAGACGATTTCCAGAAGGATAAATGTACAGGCAGAATGGCACGAAGAGACAAACCATTTACAGGTGGGCGAAATGATTTACCTACACTCTGAATGTTGCTGAAGGAGCTCGAGTCAGCTGACCAGAAACTTGGACACACTAAACGGTTTAGTCAATGGTGCTTTTGGTATACTGGTAAAGGTGGTGAGATCTGAAAATGATGGACACATAATTAAACTGGGCTCAGAATGACAACCGGCAGCCTATGAGACACAACCGCAGTTCTAATGCAGCATCTGATGATCTGGTTACATTGAGAGAGCAGAGGATCTGAAGTTAAAGGAGCGGTACGCAGACAGTTTCCTGTAAAGCTAGCATTCGCCTGCACAATCACAAAACTCAGGGTCTACAACACAGACAGCTGTAGTTCATGAAGAACATTTTGAACCAGGTATGGCTTATGTTGCTCAGCGGGTACGTCCTCAGTGGACTCTATTTGCAGGACTTGGATGAGAAAAAGATTTACGCTAATCCTGAGGTAACTGCAGTGCTCCAAACCATGAGACAAGCCAGTGTTGAGGAAATGATGCCTCTTCTTGCAGTCAGAGAAACAGCCAGCAGACTGACACTCTTACACTGATCCATCACAATACGGAGGTTTGCCATCTCACATCAGTGACATCAAGAGTCACATGAAATGTGTTTAGCAGATGTTTGTGTCTCACTGAGTCTCACCCCAAGGCTCCTGTTGCAGACAGTCTTCATTTGGACGGTACACCATGTTCAAACGCGACAGACATGTGTCCTACACAAACTTTCCTCACATGCCAGCAGAAGTGGGGGGGAGTTGTGTATTGAGGAATCATTTTCAGGTTCAGGTAAAACAGTATCTGCATAATGTCACTGATCTGAGTTTTAGTGTGAAGGTTCAGGCCCATTCCCTGCGCTCATTGCTTTGTGTACAGACCCAGACTACAGTTTGACACCATTCATGCAAAACCTGGTAAGTCTTTTAGATTCACTGAAATGGACTGTCACCCAATAATTGTGTGTGAGATTTTAATGAAAACCAGTTACAGAGTGGAAGAAAAACAGATCTGGAGCAGTTCAGTCTAGAGGGTATTCACAGCTGATCACTTCTGCTACTACAGACAAGAACACCTTGACCTCATTTTTATTCTCAGCCACAGCACAGTTACATTCAGGTGTCCTGAGAACATATTACAGTACCACAACCCTGTGTTTTGTGTCCTGTCCTTGAGCCAATCATGAAGTCGTCTGGTGAGTTTGAAATAATTACAGATCATGTTTGTTACAGAGTTTACTGATTGTAGAGCATGAAAAAGATTTTTCATTGAAAAAAGGGTCTTCACTACTCTGTCTGTCAGAAGACCCTTTCCTATTTCAATGTTATTAATCATTTCACCAAATCATTGCTGAATTCATGCAGAGCAGGGAGATCTCTTTCTGCTATCATGCACCTCTGATCTGAAATGTGCTGAACATTTGATAAACCAACATCATTTTTTTATTCTCATGTTTAAAATGACTAATCTTTTACTGTGACGTATGTAGCTCAACAAACGAGATCTTCCCCTCCAAGGGCTTTAAAATATGAAATAGTAAATAAATAAATCCAATAAATGCAGGCATTATTATGGTCACATGAATAAATACAGACAATTATATTTTCTTGATTATAGTAGATTTTGTAGAATCAAAAGTTTTTGTGATGAATGAGTTTTGCTTATCATGTTTTACAGGTAAAAAATGTCAAAAGTTTAAACTATTTTGGCTACCAGAGATGTCTATATGATACATTATGTAGAGAAAAACATTAGTACAGCTTACAGAATATGTAATAAAAACTGATTAGAAGTAAATGGATAGTTTTCTGAAAGTTCCCGACACAGTTTAACACCACCCACCCAGCTCAGCCCCCAATGTCATGTAATGCTGTATGGTGTGTGAGTTTGACTTGGCCTTTATCCGGGTGGGTTGGGTTTGGTGGATAAAGGCCAAGTCAAATCTCTGAGCAGCTGGAAAAAGCTGCTAATAAACAAAGACATCAGAAAGTGTGGGCTTTAGGTGTAGCCCACGCTTTCTGATGCACTAATTAGATTTAGTAACTGACACCCCATACCAGCATTACATAGACACTTGGGGGCTGAGCTGGGTGGGTGGTGTTATAAGCACTTGTTTTGTTAGATGTATTTTTTCAGACAGGGCACAGTCTCCTTTGTGGCAAAATCTTCAAACTTCACCATCCTCAGCTGAAACAACAACATCTTAACCCCATCTTCATCAACTGCTGAGCCAAACCTGATCCATCAGTGCTGGACTGCACAGATAACTACATGCCACAAGGAGACTGCTGTGTTATGAACTGCCATACCAGTGTGTCTTCAATGGAGAAGATGACACACCCATCACCTGACCTCCTGCCTGATCTGGAGACCATCATCATGCTGCCACACTACACACCTCTGAGACCATCAATGATGACTGATACTGAGGAAACTGTATTTCCTGTCAGAGATGCTCAGTGATCCTCAGAGCAGAGAGAGGTATGATTCTTTATCTTTGATTAAAAAAATGTCAGTGTTTTTAATTAAATTAATTAATTAAAATCCTGTGTATTGCATAAATAATTCCACACTCAAATGATTATACTTGTTGACACTTTTTGAGTTTTAATTCACATTATGGATTACAAATCTATGCTTTTTCTACTCTGTCTCTCTGTGCAGGTATTGCTGTCTTCTGAGTTCTTCAGTGTCCCAACTGAGACATTCAAACCTCATTGCAGAGCTCATGTCTTTCCTCACCATCATGTGAGTGTGAGATTGCTCTGGATTCTGGTTATGTGGCCTGCAGCACCTATAAGGTATTTCAATATTGTTCATTGTATAACTTATTGTAGTTTTAGGGTTTCTACAGACAAATAAAATGTTCCTTTTTCGGTATTTTTTAGAACAAGCTCGTCCAGTGTGCCTGCATTCCAGCTTGACAGAAAAGAACATCAGACACCAGCGAGGGAGGATAAGAAAGACAGACACAACAACATTGTCATCCCCTATGTAGCCGGTGTATCAGAAAAACTCAGGAGAGTTTTCTCCAAATACGACATCCCAGTGTACTTCAGACCCAGTAACACACTCAGACAGAAACTGGTTCACCCGAAAGACAAAACTCCTAAACACAAACTGAACAATGTGGTGTATGCTGTACAGTGCAGCGAGGAATGCCCAGACCTCTACATCGGAGAGACCAAACAGCCACTTCACAAGGGCATGGCACAACATAGAAGAGCCACCTCCACGGGACAAGACTCAGCAGTTTATCTGCATCTAAAGGTCAAAGGTCAGTCTTTCGAGGATGCCAATGTTCACATTTTGGACAGAGAGGACAGATGGTTTGAAAGAGGAGTGAAAGAAGCCATTTACGTCCACTGTGAGCGACCATCTTTGAACAGAGGCGGTGGTTTACGACACCAACTGTCTGCCATTTATAATCCAGTTTTGAGTTCCCTCCCCAGACACCTTAACGCCCACTCACATCCTGGGAGTGGGCGTGGGTGATTTCCTGACCTCAGGAAATCACATGATAGGGTGGGCCAGGTTTCACAATGAGCTCACCTGAAACCCTGGCTGATTGGACCCACACCCACTTTCACACCTTGGCTCATGTGATTAGGTAGAGGATCAGGGGGTTCTTTGTCCCTCTTTGGGGGGAAACTCCCACTGGGTTTAAATCTGGGACTCTCCACCATTGACCCTTAGAACTGAAGAAGCTTCTCCGATGAGAGGTGAAACGTCTTCAAGGAACTCAAAGAAGTCCAGACACTTTTCTTTCCAAGCTCCTTAGACTTCACTTGTGTTAATTACATTTTATTTGTTGTTGTTTTCTTTTAGATTTATATCCAGTGATTGGATGTGGTGGAGCTTTGTTAACCGTGTGGAAAACATCTGTTTGTGATGATATTTACAATGAGGCTTTAAGGTGACAGTTTCCATGTAATTTCAATCCTTTTACTATGCAAAAACATGTTTGCAATTAACATATTTTTTCAGTTTTGTCTTTTGGATTTATGGTTAACATTCCTCTGTGACAGCAAATACTAAACTGGTCCAAGTAACCAGCATATTATTGGTCAAAGGCAAAAAGGACCACAAGTCACACTAGCAATTAATTTTTGACTGTGTTTGTGTTAGTATAGAGTAGGTCTAACAGTGGTTTTCCACATCTGCTCTAATATATATAGATAATGGGTCAGACATATAAAGTCATTTTGAAAAGTTCATAAAGGTCATTTATATGTGTTCCTCTTTATCATTTTATATCAGGTCACACAGCTGACTTGAGTTTTGATCAGAGTAGAACCATAACATTCATGCTAATGGTTCTACTGTTTACAGTTACTTTATGATGGATTTCACCCTGGTCACAGCACTATGTGAAAAGCTGTTAGAGGTAAAGTTAACCCAATTAATACCTCATCATAAGTCACTCTCTAACGCAAAGCAGTGATTATTTTTCACTGTAATTTATTCCACAACAATGTTCTTTATTTGATCCTTGTTTCTTTAAATATGCACATCGATTGTTCAGCTGTGTGACTCTCCACACCTCAAATATATCACAATGTGGACTTCATTTCGACAGTATTTTGTAGATTGGTACCATATTTATCATCAAATCATCTTGTGCATTTATTACCTAAATGTTGTTTGTGGGGTTTTTTTGTTTGTTTGTTTGGGATTTTTTTGTTGCCATTTTTACATTTCACCAACTGTGTAAATTCTGCAATTTTACCTTGGTTTTGTTTCACATCAGTTTATCTGCTGGCTGGTATTCCTGTCTTCCTTCTCTCACCCCAACCGGTCGCAGCAGATGGCCGCCCCTCCCTGAGCCTGGTTCTGCTGGAGGTTTCTTCCTGTTAAAAGGGAGTTTTTCCTTCCCACTGTCGCCAAAGTGCTTGCTCATAGGGGTCATATGATTGTTGGGTTTTTCTCTGTATCTATGAAGCGCCTTAAGGCGACTTTTGTTGTGATTTGGCGCTATATAAATTGAATTGAATTGGTTTTTTTCCTTTTCTAATCTTTCTGCTCATTTTTCACAGTTAAACAAGTAACTTTGAGGTTACTTCATCGTTTTCAGCTGTTATCTGTTTACAGTTTTTTCCTAATAATTACATTTCTGCAAAATTATAGCAGTTCTGGTAAGTTGAAATATTTCTGCCAAGTTATTAATTTTCTACTAAATTATATCATTTCTGCTAAGTCATGTTATTCTAAATTATTACATTGTTATGTTTCTTCTAAGTTATTGCATTTCTGCTAAGTTATTACATTTTTGTTAACTTGATGTTGTTCTGCAAAGTTATTAAAATTTCAACAACTTTTTAAACACTGACTTTGATTTCGTCAGCTTCTTCAGCTATTTTCAGCTATTTTCAGCAGACAGCTTCAGCTTTACAGCATCCACACTGCATTTTCGCAGGAAATGCAAATTTTTCTAGTTGTGTGGATGCTGATTAAGCATCCACACTATTGAGTTCCTGTTTCTCTTTATTGTGTGGATGCTTTAAGCATCCACACTATTGAGTTCCTGTTTCTTCTTCAAGTTGCTTCCGTACGTTTTTCGCCGTGGATCTACTTCCACAATTTTCAGCCGATTTTCACCATTCAAATTTTAAACTATTCTGCTATTTCTGCTAATGATGGCTATATCTTTTGGTATTTATACTGTTATACTTTTTAAAATATTACGTTTTTTCCTTTAATTTGTCCCATTGAAATGAATGGGAAACTTCCGCAATTCTGCTAAAACTTGCTTGTTTTTGAAACTTAACTACTTTTTCCTACTTTCACGTAGAACAACCATTCAAACTTTAAAATGTTCTCAAATTATTGGGCTATTCAGGAATAAATCAGCTTTTTCAAATCTTTTACCGTTTTATTTTTATCCCTCTTCAAGTTTTGAGTTGCAAAATTGTGATTTTTCACAAAATACATGCGTTGTTATGGTTGCTATGCACTTGGCTTTCAGTGTGCCACTGAAGGTTTTGCAGTCTTCTCTTCATGTCCGAACAACTCCTTGCTACTTGCTCAATTTTCACTCAACTTCCACAAATTATACATCAAAACGTAGGTATTTTTGCTGGCTTTCCGAAAATGTCACCATCATTGTTGTGAGATTTATAGAATTTTGGCAAATCTCCTCAGACCAACACAAAGTCTGGAAACTTTCCATAGAAAGTCAATGGAGAGTTTGTTCAAAATCATCGCTTGATTTCTGTAATGAGAGGCATATTCGAATCGTCATATCTCCTTAACGAAGCGAAGTTAAAACATGAGGCTTGTCCCCGTATATCTTCAGACACTCCTGACGCTCACAATTCAAGAATTTTTTTCTCACCTATTACCGTTCTGAAATGAGTTAGACTTGTTTGAGGGTAGGAAATTCGTCCTTCGCTCAGATTTCTTCAGATTTCAAACTCTGGAAATGTACCTTTTTTTTCTCTCGTCATATCTTTTTAATGGATTTCAACAGAGACCTGAAAATTTCCAAAATTTTTCACCAAAGCCTGCTGTCTCTTACGGTGAAAAAATGATATTGATACTCCAAATAGATTTAGAGTTAGAAAGCGTTGTTTGAGGGCAAGTCAAGGCAGTTTTTGCATTGTTCTACTCAGTTATGGTGCATTAGAAGTCAAATATCTTTAATAATTCATATTTTAATGATAAATTGTCAACACTTTAAGATTCCCCGATCTCTTCTGAACAAAACGGTGTAAGAATGACCGTTCTAGCCCCTACGGTTAGGAAATTATGGTCATTTGTTTGAGGGGAGTCGTCATTATGAGAAATAGACTGCAAAAATCCTGTGTCTCTCTGTGCTGCGTTCACCTGTTTTGGCGGGAAAGTGCACAGGCTCTCTGATTGGTGGATTCAAATTCAGCAGCTCCCAGGCTGCTTGACTGAGCTAGAAACTTACTTCTCTCTCCCTGTGTGTGTGTGTGTGTGTGTGTGTGTGTGTGTGTGTGTGTGTGTGACAGAGGGAGAGAGAGAGAGAGAGAGAGAGAGAGAAAGCCTTTTTATGGGATGTTCTCATTGTAAGATTTAAATTCAATATATTTAGACTGGTTGACTGAATTGGATCTTGTGTGTGTGTGTGTGTGTGTGTGTGTGTGACAGAGAGAGAGAGAGAGAGAGAGAGAGAGAAAGCCTTTTCATGGGATGATCTCATTGTAAGATTTAAATTCAATATATTTAGACTGGTTGACTGAATTGGATCTTGTGTGTGTGTGTGTGTGTGTGTATGTGTGACAGAGAGAGAGAGAGAGAAAGCCTTTTTATAGGATGATCTCATTGTAAGATTTAAATTCAATATATTTAGACTGGTTGACTGAATTGGATCTTGTGTGTGTGTGTGTGTGTGTGTGTGTGTGTGTGACAGAGAGAGAGAGAGAGAGAGAGAGAGAGAGAGAGAGACTTTTTATGGGATAATCTCATTGTAAGATTCAAATTCAATATATTTAAACTGGTTGACTGAATTGGACCTTGTGTGTGTGTGTGTGTGTCTGTGTGTGTGTGTGTGTGACAGAGAGAGAGAGAGAGAGAGAAAGCCCTCATTGTAAGATTTAAATTCAATATATTTAGACTGGTTGACTGAATTGGACCTTGTGTGTGTGTGTGTGTGTGTGTGACTGAGCGAGAGAGAGAGAGAGAGAGAGAGAGAGAGAGAGAGAGAGAGAAAGCCTTTTTATGGGATGATCTCATTGTAAGATTCAAATTCAATATATTTAGACTGGTTGACTGAATTGGATCTTGTGTGTGTCTGTCTCTGTGCATGTGTGTTTCCATATGTGTCCATATTTGTGATTGTGTGGCTGTTATATATATTTTTTTTTTGCCGATTTTTTTCATTTAACAAGTATATTTGAGGGACCCTTAGCACGTTCAGCATTTTTTCAGCTGTCCATTTTGCCTTTCCAATTTTTCTGTTTAAGTTATTACTCTTGTGCTAAATCATAGCATTTCTGCTGTTTTATAAGATTTGTGCTAAATATAGTATTTCTGATTAATTATACTTTTTCTACCAAATCATAGTACAGTATTTTTGCTTTTTATAGGACTTTTATAGGATATTTATATTGCTTAATATAGTATTTCTGCTTTTTATAGGATTTTTGCTTAATATAGTACTTCTGCTTATTATAGGATTTGTGCTTAATATAGTATTTCTGCTAAATGTAGTATTTATGCTTAATCATAGTATTTCTATATATTTCTGCCAGGTCCCCAGCCAGCCAATCCTCTGTGAGGACTGAGGCACTCAAATTTACATATCAGGGCCTGCACGGCTTCCCAGCCAGCCAATCATATCTGAGGGATGACACATTCAAATTTACAAATCAGGGTCTGGACGACTTCCCAGCCAGCCAATCATATATGTGGGCTGAGGCATTCAAATTTGCATATTGGGGCCTTCGTGGCTTCTAAGCCAACAAGTCATCGATGTCATATATCTCTAAAAATTCATATTTTAATGATAAATTGTCAACACTTGACGATTCTCCCATCTCTTCTGAACAAAACGGTATAAGAATGACCGTTCTGGCCAATACAGTTAGGAAATTATGGTGATTTGTTTGAGGGGAATCCTCACTATGAGAAATAGACTACAAAAATCCTGTCTCTGTGCTGCGTGTGTGCACCTGTTTTGGCGGGGAAAAGTACACAGCCTCTGTGGATTCAAATTTAGCAGCTCCCAGGCTGCTTGACTGAAAACATGCTTCTCTCTCCCTGTGTGTGTGTGTGTGTGTGTTTGTTTGTGTGTGTGTGTGTGTGTGTGTGTGTGCATGACAGAGAGAGAGAGAGAGACCCTCTTTAGGGCAGCATCTCATTGTTGGAAAAAAATATAATATATTCAGACTGGTTGACTGGCATAGACCCTCCGTGTGTCTCTCTTTCTGTGCATTTGTGTATACATATTTGATTTTGTGTGTATCTGTTGGCTGTTCCTTCTTGTTTTTTAAATTTATTTTTATTTCTTTATTTTTTTTCACAGGTGAACAACAATTAGTTTTGAGGGAACTTAACCATGTTCCGTTTTTTTTTCAGCTTGTCATCTTACTTTTCCAGTATTTTCACTTAAGTTATTACTATTCTGCTCAATCATACTATTTGCTCTAAATCATTGTTATTATGCTATATTGTAGTATTTCTGCTAAATCATACTATTTCTACTATATTATATTTTTCTTTCTAAATATAGCATTTCTGCTATGTAATTATATTTCTGCTATGTTATAATATTTGTGCTAAACCAGAGTATTTGTGCTGAAACATAGTATTGATTTAAAATTACAATATTCATAGTTCATCACACTGTCTCTGGTAAATCACAGTATTTCTGCTCTGTTGTACTATTTTTCTAAATCATAGTGTTTCTGTAATGCTTAAGTATTTTTGGCTAAATATATTCTTTCTGTTATCTTATACTCTTTCTCCTAAATTCTTGTATTTTTGAGAAGTTATCGTGTTTCTGGTAAGTTACAATGTTTCTGCTAAGTTCTGCTATGCTATTGTATTTCTGCCAAGTATTATGTTTCCTCTAAGATATTGCAGTTCTGCTAAGTAATTACATTTTAGCACAGTTCCTTTGCTTCTGCAAAGTTTTTACAATTTCTGCAACTTTTCAGCTTTTTCAGCTATTTTTAGCAGACAGCTTCAGCATTACAGCATCCACACTGCATTTTCGCAGGAAATGCAAATTTTTCTAGTTCTTTATTATTATTATTCCGGGTGTTTCCGTACGTTTTTCGCCGTGGATCTACTTCCACAATTTTCAGCCGATTTTCACCGTTCAAATTTTAAACTATTCTGCTAATTTTTCCCTTTCCGGCTATATCTTTTGGTATTTTATACTATTATACTTTTTAAAATATTAAGCTTTTTCCTTTAATTTGTCCCATTGGAAATGAATGGGAAACTTCTGCAATTCTGCTAAAACTTACTTGTTTTTGAAACTGAACTACTTCCTCATACTTTCGCCTAGAATAACCATTCAAACTTTAAAATGTTCACAAATTATTGGGCTATTCATGTCTGATTCAGCTTTTTCATATCTGTTACCATTTTCATCTTATCCCTCTTCAAGTTTTGAGTTTCATCTTTGTGATTTTTCACAAAATACATGCGTTGTTATGGTTGCTATGCACTTGGTTTCCAGTGTGCCACTGTAGGTTTCGCAGTCTTCTCTTCATTTCCGAACAACTTCTTGCTACTTGCTCAATTTTCACTCAACTTCCACAATTTATACATCAAAACGTAGGTATTTTTGCTGGCTTTCCGAAAATGTCACCATCATTGTTGTGAGATTTATAGAATTTTGGCAAATCTCCTCAGACCAACACAAAGTCGGAAAACTCTCCATAGAAAGTCAATGGAGAGTTTGTTCAAAATCACCGCTTGACTTCTGTAATGAGAGGCATATTCGAATCGCCATATCTCCTCAACAAAGCGAAGTTAAGACACGAGGCTTGTACCAGTATATCTTCAGACACTCCTGACGCTCACAATTCAAGAATTTTTTTCTCACCTATTACCGTTCTGAAATGAGTTAGACTTGTTTGAGGGTAGGAAATTCGTCCTTCGCTCAGATTTCTTCAGATTTCAAACTCTGGAAATGAACCACTTTTTCTCTCGTCATATCTTTTTAATGGATTTCCACAGAGACCTGAAAATTTCCATGACTGTTCACCAAAGCCTGCTGTCTCTTACGGTGAAAGAATGATATCTATACTCCAAATAGATTTAGAGTTAGAAAGCGTTGTTTGAGGGCAAGTCAAGGCAGATTTCGCTTGCCTCTACTCAGTTATGGTGCATTAGAAGTCAAATATCTTCAATAATTTATATTTTATCGCTGAATTATGAAGACCTGCAGATTCCCCTATCTCTTCTGAACAAAACGGTGTTAGAATGAGCATTCTAGCCCCTACGGTTAGGAAATTATGGCCATTTGTTCGAGGGGAGTCCTGAATGTGAGAAATACACTGAAGAAAACCCATAGCTCTCTCTGTGTCTGTGTGTGTAAGTGCTGATTACAGCAGGTGCAGCCAATTTAGCTGACCTAGATATGCCAAGCCCAGACTCTCAACAGCCTCTGCACACTTTGCTCTCTGTGTATGTGTGTGTGTATCAATATTTCTCCCATGTTAAAGTCTTACTCCTCCATAATAGTATTTGTGCTAAATCAAAGTACTTCTACTACATCTTAGTACTTCTGCTCAATCATAGTATTTCTGCTGAATCATAGTATTTTTGCCATATCATGGTATTTGTGATAAAGCATTGTATTTCCACAAAATAACAGTATTATGTAGTGTTATATTATTACTGCTCATAGTATTTCTGCCAAATCATAATATAACTGCAAAATAAAGATTTTTGAGCCAAATCATAGTGTTTGTGTTAAATCCTAGTAAATCTGCTCAGTGATATAACTTCTGCTATGCTGTAGTGCTTTTTGCTAGATTATAGAATTTCTTCTAAATCAAAGTATTTCATGTAAATCATAGAGCAGTTTTTACAGTCATCTTACTGTTAAGCCATAAATTACGTTTGTTTGAGGGGTGGAAATCTGTCCTCCTCTCACTTTTCAAACTCTGAAAATGAAGCCGTTTCTTCTCTCATCATATCTCCGTGACGGAGGTAAAAGGAGCAATGAAAATCGCAGTGAAAGTTCAGCAAAGTCTGCTGATTCACCCAGTACAAGAATTGTGCTTCTATCCCACCTAGTTTTGGAGTTACATGACGTTTTGTAACTCCAAAAATCGGCGTTTTACGCCTCTCACCGCGATCTAAATCTGACAGTTCATCTCCCCGTTTTCCGAACCACTGCTCTGTTTCCCAGTGGCACAGTTGGTAATGACGCCGGTCGGCAGCCTAAAGATCACGGGTTCAATTCCCCCTTGGTCAACATTTTTTTTTCCCTAGAAATTAATACACTATCACAGACAAGTAATTCATATTCATCATTTATTACAATTCTGCAAAGTTTTATGATTTTAGCAGCTTTTCTAATATGGACCTCAGATTCTTCTTAACACTCCATGGCACAAATACTGTTCCCTTTAGGCTCTGTGTATCTGTGTGTGTATCAATATTTTTCCCATTTTAAAGTATTACTCCTCCATAATTGCATTTCTGTTAAATCAAAGTACTTTTACTACATCTTAGTACTTCTGCTCAATCATAGTATTTCTGCTAAATCATAGTATTTTTGCCATATCATGGTATTTGTGCCAAAACATTGTATTTGTACAAAGTCATAATATTTCTTCTAAATCATATTATTTCAATCAAATCTCAGGAGTTGTGCTAAAACACAGTATTATTACCAAATCATAGTATCTGTACCCAAACATATCTGTTCAACTTATTTAACTCTTCTCAACAGTCCAACACCTCTTCTTCACCCCGTTTCAGCAGAATTGAGTTTTTTCACCCCTTTTCAGCACAAATCCCAGCTTTTTCAGGTGTTTTCAACAGAAATCTCTTTTATTTCTGATTGCTGATGTCTTTGTTTTTCAGCCGCCTGCACCCTTTCCAGGTGGCGCAATCAGTAATGACATGGCTCTGCAGCTCAAAGGTCGTGGGTTCAATCCCACCTTGGTCAACATTTTTTTTTTCACTACAAATTTATACACTTTCACAGACCTGTAATTTATATTGCTAATTTTTTTCACTACAAATGAGTAGTGCAAAAACATACTATGTCTGCAACATCACAGTATATCTGTTATGTTATAGTATTACTACTAAATCACAGTATTTCTGCCAATTCAAGGAGGCTGACTGTTACTAAGTGCATCAGTGTACATAGGTCATCTCTTGTGTTGGAGTGCCCTCTTGTGGCGCCTTTTGGGTAGTGCCTTAGTAAACGTGAACACTGCAAAGAAGTGGTATCAGACTGGTTTGTAGTGGAGGAATTTGGTGCCAGTTTCTTTCATCTTTAATCCGTATTCATGTTGTAATGTAGTAGTACCACAATATGGCAGAAACACTATGTTTTGGCACAAATACGTAAAAACGGCTGCACCTGTTTTGGCGGGAAAAAGTACACAGCCTCTCTGATTGGTGGATTCAAATTCAGCAGCTCCCAGGCTGCTTGACTGACCTAGAAAGTTTCTTCTCTCTCCCTCTGTGTGTGTGTGTGTGTGTGTGTGTGTGTGTGTGTGTGTGTGTGACACAGAGAGAGAGAGAGAGAAAGAGAGAGAGAGAGAAAGCCTTTTTATGGGATGATCTCATTGTAAGATTCAAATTCAATATATTTAGACTGGTTGACTGAATTTGATCCTGTGTGTCTCTCTGTACATGTGTGTTTCCATAGGTGTCCATATTTGTGATTGTGTGACTGTTATACTTTTTTTTGCTGAGTTTTTTTTTTTCATTTAACAAGTACATTTGAAGGATCCTTAGCATGATCAGCATTTTTTCAGCTGTCCATTTTGCTTTTCCAATTTTTCTGTTTAAGTTATTACTATTGTGCTGAATCATACTATTTCTGCTATTTTACAAGATTTGTGCTAAATATAGTATTTCTGCCAAATATAGTATTTCTGATTAATTATAGTTTTTCTACCAAATCATAGTATAGTATTTCTGCTTTTTATAGGATTTGTGCTTAATATAGTATTTTTGCTTTTTATAGGATTTGTGCTTAATACAGTATTTCTGCTAAATGTAGTATTTATGCTTAATCATACTATTACTATATATTTCTGCCAGGTCCCCAGGCAGCCAATCCTCTGAGGACTGAGACATTCAAATTTACATATCAGGGCCTGCACGGCTTCCCAGCCAGCCAATCATATCTGAGGTCTGCCCTTTCTTCTCTCGTCATATCTCTGCGTCGGATGTACAAAGAGCAATGAAAATCGCAGTCAAAGTACACCAAAGTCCGCTGATTCACTCAGTACAAGAATTATGCTTCTAGTCCACCTAGCTTTTGAGTTACACGACGTTTTGTAACTCCAAAAAATGGCATTCTTCGCCTCTCACCGCGATCTAATTCTGACTGCTCATCACCCTGTTTCCCAAGAGCTCACTGTCTTTCCCAGTGGCGCAGCTGGTAATGACATGGGTCTGCAACCCAAAGGTTGTGGGTTCAAGTCCACCTTGGTCAACATCTTTTTTGCCCTACAAATTAATACACTATCACAGACCACTAATTCATATTCATCATTTATTACAATTCTGAAAACTTTTTACCAGCTTTTCTAATATGGACCTCAGTTTCTTCTTAACACTCCATGGCACAAATACTGTTCCCTTTAGGCTCTGTGTATGTGTGTGTGTATCAATATTTCTCCCATTTTAAAGTATTACTCCTCCATAATTGTATTTCTCTTAAATCAAAGTACTTTTACTACATCTTAGTACTTCTGCTCAATCATAGTATTTCTGCTAAATCATAGTATTTTGCCAAATTATGGTTTTTGTGCCAAATCATAACATTTGTGTTATGTTATAGTATTACTACTAAGTGGAGGAATTTCTGTCATGTTACAGTATATGTGCTGATTACAGTATTTCTGCTAAATCATAGTATTTCTACTATATTATATTTTTCTTTCTAAATATAGCATTTCTGCTATATAATTGTATTTCTGCTATGTTAAAATATTTGTGCTAAACCAGTGTATTTGTGGTGAAACATAGTATTTCTGCCAAATGTAGTATTTCTATCAAATTACAGCATTTTTGCTATGTTGTACTGTTTCTCTAAATCATAGTATTTCTGTAATGTTTAAGAATGTTTGGCTAAATATATTCTTTCTGTTATCTTATACTATTTCTCCTAAATTCTTGTATTTTTGAGAAGTTATCGTGTTTCTGGTAAGTTACAATATTTGTGCTAAGTTCTGCTATGCTATTGTATTTCTGCCAAGTATTATGTTTCCTCTAAGATATTGCAGTTCTGCTAAGTTACTACATTTTAGCAAAGTTCCTTTGCTTCTGCAAAGTTTTTACAATTTCTGCAACTTTTCAGCTTTTTCAGCTAGTTTCAGCAGAAAGCTTCAGCTTTAAAGCATCCACACTGCATTTTCGCAGGAAATGCAAATTTTTCTAGTTATTATTGTGTGGATGCCCTAAAGGGCTTCCACACTATTGAGTTCCTGTTTCTCTTTATTCTTTATACTTTATTCTTCAAGTTGCTCCGTTCTTTGCCGCTTAACTACTACTTCAGTTTTCAGCCGATTTTCTCCGTTCAAACTCTAAACTGTTCTGCTCTTTCTGCTAATTCCTGCTATGACTTTTGGTGTTTATTACTGTTATACTTTTTAAAATATTACACTTTTTTCCTTTAATTTGTCCCATTGAAATGAATGGGAAACTTCCACAATTTTGTGCAATTAACTCAGAGTGAGTGCTGGTCCATTCTGAATTTTCTCTTCATGTCTAAACAACTTCTTCCTACTCACTCAATTTCCACTCACCTCCCACAAATTATACATCAAAACGTAGGTATTTGTGCTGGCTTTCAGACAATGTCACTATCTTTATTGTGAGGTTTACCGTTTTTTCGCAATTTGCCTCGGAGTGACACAAGGTCTGACAAGTCCCCATTCAAAGTCTATGGGGAGGTTTTGAAATTCAGAGCTGAAATTCTGAAACGGGAGGCATTTTCAAATCGCCATATCTCTTTAACAAAGCAAAGTTAGGACATGAGGCTTGTGCCAATATATCTTCAGACACTGCTGACACTCACAGTGGAAGCAGTTTTTACAATTATCTTACCGTTGAGCAATGAATTACGTTTGTTTGAGGGGTGGAAATCTGTCCTCCTCTCAGTTTTCAAACTCCGAAAATGAAGCCGTTTCTTCTCTCGTCATATCTCCGCGACGGAGGTAGAACGAGCTATGAAAATCGCAGTCAAAATACACCAAAGTCCGCTGATTCACCCAGTACAAGAATTATGCTGCTAGCCCTCCTAGTTTTTGAGTTACACGACGTTTTGTAACTCCAAAAAACGGCGTTTTTTGCCTCTCACCGCGATCTATTTTCTGACTGCCCAAGTATCTGTCTTTCAGACCGCCGCCCCCTTTCCAGGTGGCGCAATCAGTAATGACACGGCTCTGCAGCTCAAAGGTCGTGGGTTCAATCCCACCTTGCTCCACGTTTTTTTTTTTTTTCACTACAAATTTATACATTATCACAGACCTGTAATTTATATTGCTAATTTATTACAATTCTTCAAAGTTTATGATTTTAGCAG
>NW_020327959.1:0-21885 GCF_001858045.2 Oreochromis niloticus | reverse complement strand
AAAAGTTGCAGAAATTGTAAAACCTTTGCAAAAAATTGTAATAACTTTGCAGAAGCATAAGAACTTAGCAAAAATGTAATTACTTAGCAGAACTGCAATAACGTAAAGAAACATAATACTTGGCAGAAATACAATAACATAGCAGAACTTAGCAGCAGAAATTAGAATAAATATTGTAACTTAGCAGAAACAAGATAACTTTCAGAAATACAGGATTTTAGCAACCATGGTACCAGATTACATAGATACTTTATTTAAACAAAAATACCTAAACATTGCACAAATACTGTGATTTAGGACAAATACTACAACATAGCAGAAATGCTGTAATTCAGCAAATATACTATGCTATGGCACAAATAGAAAAATGCTCAAATACTATGATTTTGCTCAAATATATAATTAAGCAATAACACTAAGATTTAGCAGAAATACTGTATTTAGCACAAATACCGAAAGTAGCAGAAATACTATAATTTAGCATAATAGTAATAACTTGCACAATTACAAATATGGACATGGTAAATGGCCTGTATTATATAGCGCTTTATGGTCCCTAAGGACCCCAAAGTGCTTTACATATCCAGTCATTCACCCATTCACACACTGGTGATGGCAAACTACGTTGTAGCCACAGCCACCCTGGGCGCACTGACAGAGGTGAGGCTGCTGGACACTGGCGCCACCGGGCCCTCTGACCACCACCAGTAGGCACACAATAAGATACACCCATAAAAAGGCTCTCTCTCTCTCTCTCTCTCTCTGTCACACACACACACACACACACACACACACACACACACACACACAAGCAGCAGCAGCAGAAGCAAGTGAACAAATAGGGGCTGTACATACAGTGTTTCCTGTATGTTTCTAGGTAGGTCAAAAAGCCTGGAGCTGCTAAATTTTAATCCACCAATCAGAAAGGCTATGTACTTTTTCCCCCCAAAACAGGTGCACCTGTTTTTACACATGCAGCACAGAGACAGGATTTGTGCAGTCTATTTTTCATAGTGAGGACTCCTCTCAAACAAATGGCTATAATTTCCTAACCGTAGGGTCTAGAACGGTCATTCTTACACTGTTTTGTTCAGAAGAGATGGGGGGATTGTCAAGTGTTGTGTGTTTAAAGTAAAAATATGAATTTGTAGAGATACATGACATGGATGAGTGGTTGACTTACAACCCATGAAAGCCCCAATATGGAAATTTGAATGTCTCAGCCGTCAGATGTGATGGGCTGGTTGGGAAGTCATGCATGACTTGATATGTCAATTTGAAAATTACAGTACTCACAGAGGATTGGCTCCCTGAGGAGCTGGCAGGAATACATAGAAATACTATGATTACCCAGAAATACTGCGTTTAGTAGAAATATTATGTTTAGCACAAATACTATAAAATGGCTGAAATAGTATGATTTAGCACAAATGCTGTATTTAGCACAAATACTGAAAAGCAGCAGAAATGCTATGACTTAGCACAATAGTAATAACTGAAATAGAAAAATTGGAAAAGCAAAATGAACAGCTGAAAAAATGCTGAACATTCTAAGGCTCCCTCAAATGTAATTGTTGAATGAAAAAAATCAGCAAAAAAAAAGTATAACAGTCACACAATCAAAAATATGGACACATATGGAAACACACATGCACAGAGAGACACAGGATCAAATTCAGTCAACCAGTCTAAATATATTGAATTTAAATCATACAATAAGATGCTCCCATAAAAACGCTCTCTCGCCCTCTCTTTCTCTCTCTCTCTCTGTCACACACACACACACACACACACACACACACACACACACACACTAGCAGCAGCAGCAGCCAAATAGCCTGGGAGCTGCTGAATTTGAATCCACCAATCAGAGAGGCTGTATACTTTTTCCCGCCAAAACAGGTGCAGCTGTTTTACACACATGCAGCACAGAGACAGGATTTGTGCTGTCTATTTTTCATAGTGAGGATTCCCCTCAAACAAATGGCTATAATTTCCTAACCGTAGGGACTAGAACAGTCATTCTTACACCGTTTTGTTCAGAAGAGATGGGGGGATCTTAAAGTATTGACATTTTATCATTACAATATGAAGTATTGAAGATATTTGACTTCTAATGTACCATAACTGAGTAGAGGCAAAGCGAAAACTGCCTTGACATGCCCTCAAACAATGCTTTCTAACTCTAAATCTATTTGGAGTATCAATATCATTCTTTCACCGTAAGAGACAGCAGGCTTTGGTGAACAATCATGGAAATTTTCAGGTCTGTGTGGAAATCCATCAAAAAGATATGACGAGAGAAAAAAGTGCCTCATTTCCAGAGTTTGAAATCTGAAGAAATCTGAGCGAGGGATGAATTTCCTACCCTCAAACAAACCCAATTCATGGCCAAATGGTAATAGGTGAGAAAGAAATTCTTGAATTGTGAGCGTCAGGAGTGTCTGAAGATATACTGGACAAGCCTCATGTCTTAACTTTGCTGCGTTGAGATATGACGATTTGAAAATGCCTCTCATTAGAGAAATCCAGTGGTGATTTTGAACAAGCTCTCCATTGACTTTCTATGCAGTTTTCAGACTTTGTGTTGGTGTGAGGAGATTTGCCAAAATTCTATTATATAGAAATACTGTAATCAGCACATATACTGTAACATTTTAGAAATTCCTCCACTTAGTAGTAATACTATAACATAACACAAATGTTATGATGAGTTGAGCGGCTGGTACTCTGGTGCAGTCAGCACAATCTGGAGCTGAACACTCTTAAAACTGTAGAGATGACAGTGGACTTCAGGAGACATCCCTCAACTCTGCCACCCCTCATCATATCAGACAGCCCTGTGTCGACTGTGGAGATCTTCAAGTTGCTGGGTACCACCATCTCCCAGGACCTGAAGTGGGAGACCAATATCAACTCCATCCTCAAAAAGACCCAGCAGAGGATGTACTTCCTGAGACAACTGGGGAAGTACAGTCTTCCACAGGAGCTGCTGATCCAGTTCTACACTGCAGTCATTGAGTCTGTCCTGTGCTCCTCCATCACAGTCTGGTATGGTGCAGCCACTAACCAGGACAGGTGCAGACTGCAGCGGACTGTACAGGCAGCAGAAAGGATCATCGGCGCCCCCCTGCCCTCCATCCAGGATCTGTACCTCTCAAGAACCAGGAAACGGGCAGGGAAAATCATCACAGACCCCTCACACCCTGGACACAGACTTTTTGATCTGCTGCCCTCTGGCAGACGGTACAGAAGCCTGCAGACCAGGACCACCCGACACAGGAACAGTTTCTTTCCCCTCGCCATCTCCCTTCTAAACAGTTGAACTGTCACACTGCTCCCACTGCCAGACTGCAACTGCACCTTATGTACATTCTGTAGTATTCATTCCACCTCATTTCATTTCTGTATTTTATGTATATACGTTTAGATTAGTTATTTATAGTTGGTTTACACAGCTTTGTGTATGTATGTGTATGCATGTGTAATGTATATATAGATACGTGTGTGTGTGTGTGTGTGTGTGTGTGTGTGTGATTTACATTGCTGTGCTCGAGAGCCACCATCTACCGGAACCAAATTCCTTGTATTTGTCTGCACATATACTCGGCCAATAAACACGATTCTGATGATTTGGCACAAAAACCATGATTTGGCAAAAATACTATGATTTAGCAGAAATACTATGATTGAGCAGAAGTACTAAGATGTAGTAAAAGTACTTTGATTTAAGAGAAATCCAATTATGGAGGAGTAATACTTTAAAATGGGAGAAATATTGATACACACACACATTCACAGAGCCTAAAGGGAAGAGTATTTGTGCCATGGAGTGTTAAGAAGAATGTGAGGTCCATATTAGAAAAGCTGGTAAAAAGTTTTCAGAATTGTAATAAATGATGAATATGAATTACTTGTCTGTGATAGTGTATTAATTTGTAGGGCAAAAAACATGTTGTCCAAGGTAGAGTTGAACCCACAACCTTTGGGTAGCAGCCCTGTGTCATTACCAGCTGCGCCACTGGGAAAGACAGTGAGCACTTGGGAAACAGGGTGATGAGCAGTCAGAATTAGATCGTGGTGAGAGGCAAAGAGCGCCGTTTTTTGGAGTTACAAAACGTCGTGTAACTCCAAAACTAGGTGGACTAGGAGCATAATTCTTGTACTGGGTGAATCAGCGGACTTTGGTGTACTTTGACTGCGATTTTCATTACTCTTTGTACATCCGTCGCTGAGATATGACGAGAGAAGAAACTGCAGACCTCAGATATGATTGGCTGGCTGGGAAGCTGGCAGAAATATATAGTAATAGTGTGATTAAGCATAAATACTACATTTAGCAGAAATACTGTATTAAGCACAAATCCTATAAAAAGCAGAAATACTATATTAAGCAATATAAAAATCCTATAAAAATGGTATAAAAAGCAAAAATACTGTAATATGATTTGGTAGAAAAACTATAATTAATCAGAAATACTATACTGGGTAGAAATACTATATTTAGCACAAATCTTATAAAATAGCAGAAATAGTATGATTCAGCACAATAGTAATAACTTAAACAGAAAAACTGGAAAAGCAAAATGGACAGCTGAAAAAATGCTGAACATGCTAAGGGTCCTTCAAATGTACTTGTTAAATGAAAAAAAAACTGAGCAAAAAAAGTGTAACAGTCACACAATCAGAAATATGGAAACATATGGAAACACACATGCACAGAGAGACACACACAGGATCAAATTCAGTCAACCAGTCTAAATATATTGAATTTAAATCATACAATAAGATGCTCCCATAAAAACTCTGTCTCGCCCTCTCTTTCTCTCTCTCTGTCACACACACAAACACACACACACACACACACACACACAGGGAGAGAGAAGTAAGTTTCTAGCTCAGTCAAGCAGCCTGGGAGCTGCTGAATTTGAATCCACCAATCAGAGAGCCTGTGCACTTTTTCCCGCCAAAACAGGTGCATGCAGCACAGAGAGACACAGGATTTTTGCAGTCTATTTCTCATAATGACGACTTCCCTCAAACAAATGACCATAATTTCCTAACTATAGGGGCTAGAACGGTCATTCTTACACCGTTTTGTTCAGAAGAGATGGGGGAATCTTAAAGTGTTGACAATGTATCATTAAAATATGAATTATTAAAGATATTTGACTTCTAATGCACCATAACTGAGTAGAGCAAAGCAAAAACTGCCTTGACTTGCCCTCAAACAACGCTTTCTAACTCTAAATCTATTTGGAGTATCAATATCATTCTTTCACCGTAAGAGACAGCAGGCTTTGGTGAACAATCATGGAAATTTTCAGGTCTCTGTGGAAATCCAACAAAAAGTTATGACGAGAGAAAAAAGTGGTTCATTTCCAGAGTTTGAAATCTGAAGAAATCTGAGCGAAGGACGAATTTCCTACGCTCAAACAAGTGTAACTCATCTCAGAACGGTAATAGGTGAGAAAAAAATTCTTGAATTGTGAGCATCAGGAGTGTCTGAAGATATACTGGGACAAGCCTCATGTTTTAACTTCGCTTCGTTAAGGAGATATGACGATTCGAATATGCCTCTCATTACAGAAATCAAGCGGTGATTTTGAACAAACTCTCCATTGACTTTCTATGGAGAGTTTTCAGACTTTGTGTTGCTCTGAGGAGATTTTCCAAAATTCTATAAGTCTCACAACAATGATGGTGACATTTTCGGAAAGCCAGCAAAAATACCTACGTTTTGATGTATAATGTGTGGAAGTTGAGTGAAAATTGAGCAAGTAGCAAGAAGTTGTTCGGACATGAAGAGAAGACTGCGAAACCTACAGTGGCACACTGGAAGCCAAGTGCATAGCAACCATAACAACGCATGTATTTTGTGAAAAATCACAATTTTCCAACTCAAAACTTTAAGAGGCATAAAAATAAAACGGTAAAAGATTTGAAAAATCTGATTTATTCCTGAATAGCCCAATAATTTGAGAACATTTTAACGTTTGAATGGTTGTTCTACGTGAAAGTAGGAAAAAGTAGTTAAGTTTCAAAAACAAGCAAAATTTAGCAGAATTGCAGAAGTTTCCCATTCATTTCAATGGGACAAATTAAAGGAAAAAAGTGTAATATTTTAAAAAGTATAACAGTAATAAACACCAAAAGATATAGCGATCATTAGCAGAAATAGCAGAATAGTTTAAAATTTGAACGGTGAAAATCGGCTGAAAATTGTGGAAGTAGTTAAGTGCCAAAAAAAGTGAAAAAGTGGCAACTAGAATAATAATAATAAAGTATAAAGAATAAAGAGAAACAGGAACTCAATAGTGTGGATGCTTAAAGCATCCACACAACTAGAAAAATTTGCATTTCCTGCGAAAATGCTGTGTGGATGCCTTATTGCTTAAGTTGTCTGCTGAAAAACTGAAAAAGATGAAAAGTTGCAAAAAGTTGTATGGTGGTGAAAAAAAAAAACATTGCCCTGAGCAGGATTCGAACCTGGCCCTCCTGGTCTCAAGGCAGCTACTCATCTCACTGAGCTAAACTCACTCTGACCAAGAAAAGGTGGCGAGACGGACAACTCTGCTGAAATGAGCAGAAGCTGCTGAGAATTGTGCTGATAAGAGGAGAAAAGGCTGATAATTTTGCTGAAAAGAGGTGAATCAGCAGAATTTCTGCTGAAAAGAGGCAAAGAAGCAGAAAGTTGCGCTGAAAAGAGATGAATCAGCAGAATTTCTGCTCAAAAGAGTTTTTCCTGAAAACAGGTGAGACTTGTGCTAATAAGAGGTGAAAAAAATCTTACAATGAGATCATCCCATGAAAAGGCTTTTCTCTCTCTCTCTCTCTCTCTCTCTCTGTCACACACACACACACACACACACACACACACACACACACACACAAGGTCCAATTCAGTCAACCAGTCTAAATATATTGAATTTGAATCTTACAATGAGATCATCCCATAAAAAGGCTTTCTCTCTCTCTCTCTCTCTCTCTCTCTCTCTGTCACACACACACACACACACACACACACACACACAAGGTCCAATTCAGTCAACCAGTCTAAATATATTGAATTTAAATCTTACAATGAGATCATCCTATAAAAAGGCTTTCTCTCTCTCTCTCTCTCTCTCTCTCTCCCTCTGTCACACACACACACACACCCACACACCCACACACACACACACACACACACACAGGGAGAGAGAAGTAAGTTTCTTTTTTTTTTTTTTTTTTTTTTTTTTTTTTTTCATACTTTTATTAAATTTATGCACACATTTACAATCTCTCGTTGGGAGACAACATTGGTGCAACAACATCTTGAAAAAGTTGAATAAGAAACCAAAAGAAAAGAAAGAAAAAAAAATACAACCACCCCCCCCAAAAAGAACAAACAAGAACAAAAACAAAACAAAACAAAAAAAAAAAAAATATATATATATATATAAATATATGAAGGCCATTCTTATGACATTTAACAGTTTCCTTTCTGTGAACACTTTAACATACATGTGGCTTACTTAGTACACCAAAACAAAAAAAAAAACAACAACAAAAAAACACATTCATTAAAAGGATAGAAATTGAGTCCCATTGTCACATATCAAAGCAGCCTCTTTACATGAATCCCTCAGTAATTCTAAAGATGACAAAAAGGATTTTAATTCAGTCTTCAATGCAGTTAGGGAAGGTCTTTTACTTTGCCATTTACATTTGTGTATGTGGTATTTGCCCATAATTATCACCACCTTGTGGAGCATGGATAGTTCCTTAGATGGATCACCATTATTATATAAAACTTGTGTTAGAGTCAGTGGGGTCATCCCATCCATTCTTATACTCAACCAGTCTACCAAATCCTGCCAAAAGTCAGTCGTTACTGAGCAGGAAAAAAACAAATGATCAATACTTTCCACATTTTGTGAACAAAATCCACATGGCTCCACCTCAAACCCAAACCTTTTTTTAAGCATTTCAGCTGCTGGGTAATATCCATTAATTATTTTAAATTGCATTTCTTTGACTTTGGGGGGGATAGGCCATTTTAAAAAGTGCGTATATTTGTTCGTTATTTTAACATTACTCCCTTTTAATTTTGTGTTACTGTTAAAGTCGTGAAATAATTTGTTTTTAAATATTTTGTTCATGGTTTTATTATTACAATTTTTATCAGTCAAAGGAATCTGATTTAGATGTAAAGAAGGTAAACTAATTTGTGCCTTAGAGTAATATAAATAGCCTTGAATCAAACTCAACAGAGGTAAGGGGATTGCCTTACAAACCTTGTCATATTCTCTAAGGGAACACTGAATGTTAAACTTAGCATTAAAAACACCCACTGAGAGAAACTGACCCCTTTCATCAAGTAAGTCTGTTATAAAGATTACGTTTTTTTCATACCACTCTTTAATAAACAATGACTTCTTATTGATTGTAATTGTTCTGTTATTCCACAAGGTGGAGCAATGTGGTGAAAAGTTATGGGCAAAAACCATCTTCCAATAAGACAAGACCTGCTTATGATATTCTGACAGTTTCACAGGCAACTTCAATATATCAAAATCACATTTCAGGAGAAAATCCAACCCTCCCACCTTTTTGAAAATATTTTTAGGGATATGGAACCATATGGAGTCAGGTTTCAAGAGGAAGGCTTTTATCCAGTTTATTTTAAATACTCCAACCATTGATTGAAAATCAATTGTCTTTATACCACCTTTAGCGTAATCTTTGACAAGTTGTGATTTTTTAATGTAATGTGTTTTATTGCGCCAAATGAATTGATAGATTATAGAGTTAATCTTTTTAATACTTTTCGGGGTAATGTATAATGAGTATGCTGGATAAACCATCTTTGAGACGCCCTCTGATTTGGATAATAGATTGCGTCCAAAAATTGTAATATCTCTCGTTAACCAATGATTTAGTGTTTTGGACATGCCATCAATTTTGTCTTTTAGGTTTTTTGATTCTCTAGTGTTGATGTCTTTGTTTAAGTAGATGCCTAGATACTTGACTTCATTTTTCACTGGAATCGTCCTCATGCTATTTTCCAAACAATCATAAAGTGGCAAAAGTTCACACTTCTTTAGATTCAGACACAAGCCTGAAGCTTTAGAAAAAATTGAAATGACATTCAATGCTTTCTCAAGTATTGATTTATCCTTTAAAAATATTACTGTGTCATCTGCAAACTGACTTATTTTCAGTTCAATATCAAAAATATTTATTCCTTCGATGTCTGAATGGTTCACAATGAGGTAAGCCATTAATTGAGTGCAAAGAATAAATAATTTTGGAGAAATTGGGCAACCCTGTCGAATTCCACAGAATATGTCTATCCTAGATGTTATGCCTGGATTGAGCGAAACATAACTATAAATCTGCTTGTAGAACAGTTTGATCACTTTGCAAAATTTGTTTCCAAATCCAAAAAGTTCTAAAGATCTAAATAAAAAATTATGGTCTATTGAATCAAATGCTTTAAAAAAGTCAATAAATAGTATTAAACTTTCTGAATTAATAAAGGATCGATAGTCAATGATATCTAATATTAATCTTATGTTATTATGAATCTGCCTTCCTTTAATAAATGCTGATTGGCACTCATCAATTAATTTGGTTAAGACGCTCTTGATCCTATTTGCATATACTAAGGCTAATAATTTGTAATCGTTACATAAAAGTGTTATGGGTCTCCAATTGTCTAGCACTTGTAAATTTTTGTTTGGTTTGGGTAATAAGGTTATTAATCCTGTTTTCATTGTTGGGGATAGTTCTTCATTTTTTAAACAATCCAAAAAGCCATTAAATAACAAATCTTTAATGTCTTGCCAAAAGGTTTTATAGAATTCAATCGTTAGACCATCAATTCCAGGCGATTTTCCATTTTTCATTTGTTTTAGAGCTGTATCTAATTCGGATATATTCAAATCTTCTTCTAACCATGTTTTATCATCCTCTTCCAATTTTTTTACCTGGTCTTTAATCATATCAAAAAAGATGTCTGCATTTTCTTTTTCAGTTCTTGGTTTATACAGATTACTATAGAATATGTTAATTTCCTCACTAATTTGGTTTGGTTCCTCTATTATAGTGCCATCCTTACTCAATTTAGTTATTTTTTTCTTTGTTTGTCTATGCTTCTCTAGACTATAGAAATAAGATGAATTTTTTTCCCCATGCTCAATCCACTTGGCTCTAGACCTTACATATGCTCCTTTAGCCTTACTCAAGTACACCTCATCTAGCTGATTTTGTAAAGATTGTAAGCGTTCTGACTCTTCTGCAGTCATACAAGGCTTACCACATAATAAATGAATTTGTTCAATTAGATTTTTCTGTTCACGTATGCGTAGGGCAGACACTTGCTTTCCCGTTTCTATAGCTAATTGTTTAACACTATATTTAAACCATTCCCATTTACTGACATTAGTCATGCTCATATTGTTAATTTCTGATTTAAGTTTTTTAACTTGTGTACAGAAGTCTTCGTTTTGTAATAAACTATTGTTAAATTTCCATATGTTTTCAGATCTTTGTTGTTTACGTAGAGATAATAAGAGACTTATCAGACAATGATCAGTAAGTGGGGTTGACTGGGTCTCACATTTCGTAACATATGATGATACTGTTTGGGAGACAAGCCAATAATCTAATCTTGAACATACGTTTTTATTTGATGGACTAAACCAAGTGTATTTCTTCGTATTTGGGTTTGTCATCCTCCAATAATCGATCATATTAGTTGTTGTACAAAAGTCCCAAATAATGCTATCGTGTTCTGGTTGTTTCCCTCTCTGTGGTTCCCTGTCAAGCCATGAGTTAGGAGCCAGGTTAAAATCGCCTCCAGTTATTACCTGGGTAGAACCATATGTAGTACTCCAATTTGCAATTAATTTACTTAAGTTTGACATCATGTTTCTATTTAGAGACCTGTTATTGTATCCATACACGTTAATAAGAATAATTTTCTGTTCACAGACTTCTACCAACACCATGATCCAATGCCCCATTCCATCGCTTTTATGATCGATAACTCTCCCTGCAAATTTGTTGAATAAGATCATCACTCCTGCTGAGTGAGTAGTACCATGTGAATAAAGAATACTATCTCCCCATTGATGTTTCCAAAATGTTTCCTCTTCCTTACCAGAATGTGTTTCTTGTAAAAACAAAATGTTTGCCTTAATTTCCTTGCAGAATAGAAACATGGCCTTACGTTTGACATTGTTTTTTAAACCTCGAACATTTAAGGAACTTAATAGAACAGCCATATATAAGAAAAACAAAACAAAAACGCAAGAACAAAATACAAAACAAGAACAGTAACGGCTTCTTTGGCACTTACTAGAAGAAAAAAAGTGCTTGAAGCAGGAATAAGCCTAGTGTCCTACCTATGTAATCATAACAGTACTCCGACCCTATCACAGTACTACCCCTTTATATACGTAGCAATTTTAGCTCTGCATAGCTCACATTTAACTACGACTTTGCTTTTTGACCCTCCCATATTTTTTATTTATGTATTTTTAATAAATATGTATATATAAACATATATATACACACATACATACATACCCACATTTTTTAGTTAACTTGTAGTGACTTCTTCAAGTGCATCTCACGGATCAATCCTTTTACCGTCTATTATAGCATAACCCTCCTTTAGGAATGCTCTTCTGCCGTTGTTTCGAGCTTCCTGCACCTTGGGCCACAGCTTGATCCGAGCTTCACGGTCTTCTTTGGAGAAGTCCTCTTTAAATTTTATGTTCAGTTCTTTGCAGACCCTGGCCTCTTTGGATTTCCTCCATACTTCATCCCTTGCCGTCCTCATGCTGAACTGTATGATGATTGGTCTTGGCACCTTGTTGCTCACCGCATTGTCTTTCTTCCCCAGTCGGTGTACTGTATCAACCATGAGCTGCAGTTTTTCCACTGACACAGGAACCACTCTTGTTAGAATGCCGATCACTGTTTCACGTGTATTCTCGTTTTCTTTCTCTGTCAGACCCAAAATTCTGAGGTCCCATCTTCTGCGGTAACGTGCACTCTCCAGACAGCTCTCCTTTAATTCTTTGTTTTCCTTTATCAGCGACTCCACCTTCGACTTCAGCTTGTCAATTTCCTCTCTGTTTTTTTGGGTCGCCTGTGTGTTTACTTCAATGCGTTGTTCGAAGGCTTCCAACTTCTTTTCAAGCGAATCAAACCTTTCCTCGCATCTCTTTGTGAAGCCAAGTAAAACTTCATATATATTCTCGATGCTCACCTGCTTCCCGGTAGTTTTGCTTTTCAATTTTTTGGGATTGGGACTTGGTAACGGAGTGTGGTCACCCATGGGTCTTTCGATCTCTTTCTGAAGTTCCATCTCTTCTATATCTTCCTCCTCACATGCTTCTTGCATAGCAGCAAGGTTGTAATCGTGGTCGGAAAGGCTACCTGCTAGCTTGGGGTTAGCCATTTTTATCGCTCTAAGTTTATCTTTGTGTCCGTCTGAGGGTCTGTCAAAGTAACTTCCAGGGGGTTTCGCTTGCGTTCTACTTCCTTTTGGAGTAACTGTTTGTCAGTAAAGTATTTTTCAGGACATCAAAATCACGTTTCTTAATCAGACCCGCAGATTGTACAACCGCTTATTCCGCCATCTTGGCCCCCCTCGAGAAGTAAGTTTCTAGCTCAGTCAAGCAGCCTGGGAGCTGCTGAATTTGAATCCACCAATCACAGAGCCTGTGCACTTTTTCCCGCCAAAACAGGTGCACCCAGCACAGAGAGACACAGGATTTTTGCAGTCTATTTCTCATAATGACGACTCCCCTCAAACAAATGGCTATAATTTCCTAACCGTAGGGGCTAGAACGGTCATTCTTACACCGTTCTGTTCAGAAGAGATGGGGGAATCTTACAGTGTTGACAATTTATCATTAAAATATGAATTATTGAAGATATTTGACTTGTAATGCACCATAACTGAATAGAGGCGCAGCAAAAACTGCCTTGACCTGCCCTCAAACAACGCTTTCTAACTCTAAATCTATTTGGAGTATCGATGTCATTCTTTCACCGTAAGAGACAGCAGGCTTTGGTGAACAATCATGGAAATTTTCAGGTCTGTGTGGAAATCCAAAAAAAAGATATGACGAGAGAAAAAAGTGGTTCATTTCCAGAGTTTGAAATCTGAAGAAATCTGAGCGAAGGACGAATTTCCTACCCTCAAACAAGTCTAACTCATTTCAGAACGGTAATAGGTGAGAAAAAAATTCTTGAATTGTGAGCATCAGGAGTGTCCCAAGATATACTGGGACAAGCCTTATGTCTTAACTTTGCTTCGTTAAGGAGATATGATGATTCGAATATGCCTCTCATTACAGAAATCAAGCGGTGATTTTGAACAAGCTCTCCATTGACTTTCTATGGAGAGTTTTGAGACTTTGAGTTGGTCTGAGGAGATTTGCCAAAATTCTATAAATCTGACAACCATGATAGTGACATTTTCTGAAAGCCAGCAAAAATACCTACGTTTTCATGTATAATTTGTGGAAGTTGAGTGAAAATTGAGCAAGTAGCAAGAAGTTGTTCAGACATGAAGAGAAGACTGCAAAACCTTCAGTGGCACACTGGAAGCCAAGTGCATAGCAACCATAACAACGCATGTATTTTGTGAAAAATCACAATTTTGCAACTCAAAACTTTAAGAGGCATAAAAGTAAAACGGTAAAAGATTTGAAAAAGCTGATTTATTCCTGAATAGCCCAGTAATTTGAGAACATTTTAAAGTTTGAATGGTTGTTCTACGTGAAAGTAGGAAAAAGTAGTTAAGTTTCAAAAACAAGCAAGTTTTAGCAGAATTGCGGACGTTTCCCATTCATTTCAATGGGACAAATTAAAGGAAAAAAGTGTAATAATTTAAAAAGTATAAGAGTGACAAATACCAAGAGATATAGCGTACATTAGCAGAAATAGCAGAATAGTTTAAAATTTGAACGGTGAAAATCGGCTGAAAATTGTGAAAGTAGTTAAGTGCCAAAAAGTGTACGGAACGCAACTAGAACTAGAATCTTTTTTGTTTGCCTTAAAGCTTTCATCAAAAGTGTACATCTGTCTTTCTTTCTTTTTCTGATTTTCCTTTCTCTGTGGTAGTTTTTCTTGGACCAATAGTCGTCTCCTAATCTTTCTCCTTTGCTGTTTAGTACGCTTCAACAGTTTATGTGAGAGTTCCTCTGTTGTCTTAGTTAAACAGGAGGCAGTGTTTAAATCATTCTGAGGAACAGAATCTGATGTTACCTGAGTGTCTCTTACAGAAGATGCAGAGGTTTCTATTTCTAAATAATCAGAAGGACGATTGTTCAGCTCAGCAGCTGGCTCATTTGAATAATCCACTCTGGATGACATCACTTCAGTGGCTAAAGTGTCGGTCACAGTTTTCTGTGTCTGCTCAGTGGATTTTGGGGTTTCAAATTCAGGTTCATTTAAAGCTGGTGCTGGAACAGTTGTAGCTGTTTGTCTGTTTTCATCAGCATCTCTTTGGTCAGCTGCGTTTTCACTGTGAAACTCGACAGGCTGTAGCTCATAAGTGCAGGTTGGCGCGATGCTAAGCATTCGGTACAAACGTTTGATCCTGTCAATCATGTCGTTAAGACGTGTGAATTTCAACATAACTGCAGTTCCACCACTTACAGCTAGCGACAATGGCATTCCTGTAGACTTACGTGGGTGAGGGTCAAAATATGCGTATTCACCTGAAGTTAGCCTGCAAACTGCGATGACTGTTCCTCCCATGACTAGCAAAGCATAGCGAACGTCTGAAACCAAACACTGTAGTCCCTGTTCAAGGCTCGGAAGATGACCTGTACCATCAAATGTGCCGTAATGAGCAAACTGAGACATGTCCACTTGATACTTGTGTGTGTGGCTGGTGACCACTGTGGGAAGCTCATCACAGGCTAGAAACACACTGTTCACAAATCTCTTTCTGGCATCTGAATACATGGCATGGCCTTTGTCCAACACACGGTTTAGATCTGCTCTGGTAATGAATTCATCCTCGTGTAAGAATGACAGGAAAACCAAACTGTTAGCCATGCATTGATGATTCCTGTACTTTCCATACTTAGCAGAGGCCTGGCTTCGGGATGCACAGATACTACTCACTTGTGGACGAGTTTCACTGTTTGTAACCTGTACATGAGATGGTCCTGGAGCTTCTCCATCATGCTGCATTTGCACAGTTACCTGTGGTTCAGTCTGGATTACCTGCTGTACTTTAGCATCTGGCACACATGCTGAGCAAACACCTCGCTTTACCACATCTGCATAAGACACTGCGGCTGTCTGAGCACTGCTCTGCACTTCTGGACTGGGAATAGTTGCAACAGACACCTTTACCTGCTCACCGCTCTGAGAAACAATTACCTGTTGATGACTTTCACTGTTTGTAACCTGTACATGAGACGGTCCTGGAGCTTCTTTCTGCTTTTGCCATCTAAGCTTCTGGGACTGCGACCTTTGACTTTTTCTTGGCATTTTGTTGAAGTACAAACTGGACCTTATATGTATTTATACACAAATGTAAACAAAAGTCAACCTGTAAACACTGAAAAACTAATGACTTTAATGACTATTAAATCAGAGATTTATCAGAATTGATGTAAAAGGCTGACTTAAATACAAACTCAATATAAAAGTTATTTAAAGTTCTTTGAAAACACTTTGGTCTGTTTTATTATAACTTTTTCAAAAACTGTATATTACAACTTCTTATATTTTTTTAACCAGACTGGATGACAAATAGGTCTATACTTCTGTAAAGTAATATGCAGAATAAATCTCAACAATCAATCAACAGGCTATGATAAAAAATCTTAGCTTTTAAGTAGACTTTGTGTAAATGTTTCAGATATTTAAAATTTAAAGCAAATATAAGGAGCTGTGATGGTGTGGTGATCAGATGACAGGCGATGGGGATTCTTCAGCTGGATGTTCTGCAGCAGTCAGGAAACAGGAAGTCTGGGTTCACAGGGCAGCCTCTAGATGACAATTGTAACTGAACACTTACACTGAGTGACAAAAAGGGTTTGTCCTTCGATAATAATAGTATAAACTTGTAGTCAAATGTTATAGCCAACGAAACAGACTTGAAAAATGTATTTGAATCAAATTTAATATTTATGTGAATATAGCACTCTGAATATATTACAGAATAGTCAGATTATCTTATTACAAATAAACCTTATAAAAAAGGTGTATATTTTATATAATGTATCAAAGTAATTGCACCAGTAAGACAAACTATCAGTGTTTATTCCAAAGTGTAATGCCAAGTTAAAACTACAAATGTAGGGCTGTATAAGTAGTTTCTACTATAAGTTCTACTGCACTGCAATTCTACTACTGTATATTCAACTTTCTAATTGTTATTTTCCAGCAAAATGAATGGAGAGAGAGTTTAATGACAGGAAAGGAGGAGCAGTGAGAGTGGAGATCTCTCAGAATTCTGAATATAGATTGATAAAGTTCTGGTAACTTCAATTGCCAAAAACATGGATTTCTCAAAACTTGGATTTTTCAAAACTTGGATTTCTCAAAACTTGGATTTTTCAAAACTTGGATTTTTCAAAACTTGGATTTTTCAAAACTTAGATTTCTGAAGACTGGGATTTCTGAAAACTGGGATTTCTGAAAACTGGGATTTCTGAAGACTTAGATTTCTGAAAACGAGATAGAGTGCTTGGGATAGATTTATACAAGATAGAATGGCTGTCAAATTAGATAGAGCAGTTGGGATAGAGTGATAAAAGATAGAATGGCTGTCAAATTAGATAGAGCAGTTGGGATAGAGTGATAAAAGATAGAATGCCTGTCAAATTAGATAGAGTTGGGAGAGTGATAGGATAGACAGAATTGCTTGATAATGATAGAGGGAGAGGGTTTTCTGCAGCAGGTCACCTGTAAGACACAAAAGGACTGGAATTAGTCATATTTCCAATATGCTTGGATTTACCATATTCTTCAGACTATATGGCACACCTAAAATCCTGTCATTTTCTCAAAAATATACAATGTGCCTAGTGTATTGATTCTGGTTATGCTTACTGACCTCAAACTGGATTTCTGTGGTACACAGCGATCCAAATTCTGTCAAATATTTTAGTAAGACTTTGGTAAGCTACAAAGCTGCGCCGCTTGATGTATTGTCAGAGCATTATAGCTACCATAGTCAGGACCCTCGTAGAGTAATTTGTACGGTGCTTCAACATAACATTACGGTGTGTGTACAAGGACCTGGCACGTGTTAAGAGACATGCTTAAGAAGCAGATTTCAAATTGATCAACCCATGAAGAGTTTGATGGATTTGTGGATGAGGAATGAACTGAAAAAGTGAGTGTATTGTTCTGTATTTTATGTGTTACAACTGAACAGTGTTGAGAGTTGTTTGTGAATGACTTGAATAAAGTTTGACTTATCTGACTGTTTGTTTGGCTTAATGTGCCTTAAAAACAGACTTGTTTATTGACATTATGCCTTATAATCTCAAAAATACAGTAAATGTAGGGCTTTAAATACTAAAGAGTTCTACAGTAAATTATTATACTGAACAGAATGACAATGTTTAACAAATGATGGTGGAACTGTTATAAGGACATTTTTGCGTTCTATTAAAACAATAAACTAAGTCTATAAACTCAAACCAAGACGTGCTGCTACGGTAACTTACTGTAAATATTATATGGTCCTAATAAACCCGCACACTGAGGTTACAGCAGACAGTTTCAGGCCTCCTGCTTTAAACACTTTATATCCATTAAACTCAAAATTATCTATTGACTGGCCAAAAAGAACACAAAACCTTTCTCACATTTGCCTAAAAACATCTTGATGATCAGCAAGAGCTGTGCGGACTCACTGTACTAAACTGAATCTTCTAAAGTGAGAGAAATATTTCAGAAAAACACCAGCATTAAAGTCAAACATGGTGCCGTTACTGTGATGGTCCAGAGTTCCTTTACTACTTCAGGACCTACATCAACTCATCAGGTCCTGAGCTTAAATCTAATCACACTTGGGATTTGCAACAGGAAATTGATCTGAAGCACACAAGCAAGTCCAACTGACTAATCAGAATCTCGACTTTAATGAAATTGAGATCCTTCAAATGATTTCAAAACACTATTTTTGACCTTAATTAAGGCAACTCTGAAATTAAAGTGGACCAAAATCCCCCAGTGATGTAAGTCAGTCATTACTATTTACTATAAATGCTTGATGGTAGTTGTTGCTATCAGGGCTTTCACAGCTGGGTATTAGAGAACAGATAGCTCTGGTTTGGTTTTCTCTGCTTCATACATGAAATCATCACTTTAAAACTGCTTGTATTTGTATTTATCCAGGTCATCCTTATTAGAAGATTTGAAACATGTGACAAAAAACCATAAACAAAATAAATCTGCAAGGAAGAAAGACTTTTCCCAGCACTGTACCTCAGACAAAACCTATACTTACCAGACTTGAGATGATCAGATCAGCAGTCTAGACAAAGGAAAAAAAACATCAGATCACTGTTTAATGTTTCAGACTGTTGAGCCTCTTCACACACAATCCAATTTACTGTGACATTAAATAACTAGTCAAATCCTCCATTTCTTCAAGCCTTTATGAACTCACTGTAGTCTAAAGAGGGCACAATTTAATTGCAGAGTCGCAGATGGCTTTAACATGTTTAATAAAAACATTCGTACTACACAATTGCAAAGAATAGGCACCAATATTTGTTGGCACAAATGCAGGATATACCAAATATTTCGTACACAGAAGCTTTGTGGCTCCAACATTTTCTATCACAAGTCAGTTCTAATAACATGTGAAGAATGACAACTTTTAATCGCATTTCAGATTAAAAATGTTGAATACAAATTAATTATTTAAATCAGAAGCAACAGAAAACCACAACAACAACAGTGGCACACCATTTTTTTAAATGAAAATTTCTTAAAAATATTACACTAAAAAGTCATTTCATTGTACTTGTTGCTAGCTATCACTTACAGTCACTCAGGCAAAATACTTCTAGTGTTTCGACTTCATGCTAATTCATAAGTGGAATGAAAGAGACAATAAAAATCGATAGCTGTGGTGCTTTTAAGTGTTTAAGGTACCACCTATACTCACCTAAAGCACTTTCATAGTTTTGTTTGATACTTAAATCCACAAACATAAGGAGAAATCGAACAACTGCATAAAGATATCTCTGACATTTAACTATGTTTGGACTTAATTAAAAAAATTAAAAATCAGACAAAAATGGGCTATTAAACTTCATTGATATTTTCAGGGGCAGTCAGTGGTCCTGTGTGGGGGCTTTGCTGCTACAGATTCTAAATCCTAACTACTTGTTTTTGCCCATGAGTGAATGGCAACATGACACAAATAGCCAAACTACTACAAGTAAATTACTAAACATTACCATTACTGTCTACTTACCAGCAAAGGCAAAACCAAAGATCTGTTCACTCTGTGTAACAAAAGACAAAGAACAAAAATACAGGATCAGACAACTCCAATCAGCATTACAGTCAATACTTCATCACTCTCTGTAGTCAAAAAGCTTCCGGAAACTTCTTTGTTAAACACAGCTGGAATACAAACAACAACTCTCCTCTGTTTTCTTTTTCCGCACCCTAATAAAGATTATCATCTTCATAAAGGTAATATGTAGTTTTATCCATTTGCAATAAGCCACACAAGTTTCTTAGTCATGTAATGCTCCAAAATTTAGGTTAGATTACTTAAGAGAGTAGATATCGTAACCAATGATTTGCAACACCTAGCACAGCACACTTTATCAAATGGTGATGTCACAATTTAAAAGTAGGGAACAATCACAAATGATAGCTTGTATGGAATGTTTGTAGGCTTTAACATTTGAGGTGGCCTGAATTCAAATTCTATTAACACAATAAAAACAAACAGAGTCTATAAACTTACACCAAGATGTGCTGCTACAATAAATTACTGTAAATATTATATGGTCCAACAAAACCAACACACTGAGGTTAGAGCAGACAGTTTCAGGCCACCTACTTAAAATTCATGCCACATCACATGTTCCTTAATCCCCAAAGTTCTCAAATCCCTGTTTCTGTGTGTACTTACCTGGGACAACAGTACATCATAATATCTGGGTACACAGAAACAGGATTTGAGATCCGTTAACATAAAAGTAAACAATACTGTTTCTACATATTTCAATCACATTTGGGGTATGTTTAATACACAGCCATAAGCACTCCATTAAATCTAGGACGTACTTATAATGACCGATTTAAAGGCCTAATTAAAAATATATATGATCATAATTTCTTTGTAGATCATTTAATCATAAAATACAGAAATGAGTGCTGTGCTATGCTTTTTATTTTTTACAGTCATCAACAAAATCTTTAATTATAAAAGACTAATTCAAAGAGCAGTTTTCAGACAGTGACTTAATTTAATGAAGGGAAAGAAGCTTTTGAAATCCACAAGGCCCTACTTGAAGACTTAATTGTACCTAAACTGCTGTTCATGAGCTGCTCTAATGTGAAAAAATATGTGCTGCTACAATAACCTACCGACCTCTGTAGGTCTGGAAATGTTTACACAGACTTTTCTAGGATTTGATGACTTTTGATGATCGCCAATAGCTGTGCTGACTCACAGCACTACACTGAATCTCCTATGATGAGAAACATTTCCCAGCACTGCACCTCAGAAAAACCTTTACTTACCAGACTTGAGACGATCAGATCAGCAGTCTAGAGAAAGGAAACAATTCATAAGATCACTGTTTGATGATTCCGACTGTTGAGCCTCTTCACACACAATCCAATTTACTGTGACACAAATTAACTAGTAAAATCCTCAATTACTTTAAACTTTTTTAAGTTTACTGTAGTCTAAAGAGGATATAATTGAACTGCAGGGTCTCACATGGCTATAGCAAGTGTAATAAAAGCATTATTACTACAGAAATGCAAAGAACAGGCACCAATATTTATTGGCACAAGTGCAGGATACACCAAATATTTCCTACACAGAAGCCTTGTGGCTCCAACATTTTCTACAACAGGTCAGTTCTAATAAAGTGTGAAAAACCAAAACTTTTAATGTCCTTTCAGGTTAAAAACATTAAATACAAAGTAATTCTTTAAATCAGAAGAAACAGAAAACCTCATCATGTTTTGGTTAGTCTGATATGAATATGCAAATCCTAAAATACATGTAAATATTGACATGTTACAATAACAGAGGTGCAGAATGCTTTGTGATTAAAATGAAATGTCTTAAAATATTACACTAAAAATTCCTTTCATTGTACCAGTTGTTAGGAATATTTATGTATGTTGCAATGTCCCTTTTTGACAACATTTCTATTTAATTTTAAAACACATTATATTCACTAAATAAGTAATAAACTAATTCGACACATTGGTTGTAATGTACCTAACAATGTCCACTCACACCTCTGGTTCTCTTCGTTTTTATTATTGCTTAACTGTTAAAGCTATTACTTATGCCGAGTCAGGCAAAATACTTCTACAGTGTTCTGACTTTAATGTAATACATCAGCAGAATTTGACAGACAATATAAATCAATACCTGTGCAGCTCTTAAGTGTTTGAGCAACCACTTATACTGACTCCCCTAAAACACTTTAATTGTTTTGTCTGCTACTTAAATCCACGAACATAAGGAGAAAATGAACACCTGTATAAAGACATCTGACATTTAACTATGTTTGGATTTAATAAGCCATAAGAAATTTAAATCATACATAAATGGGCTACTAAACTTCAGGGACATTTTCAGGGACAGTCAGAGGCCCTGTGTGGGGGCTTTGCTGCTACAGGTCACAAATC
>NW_020327958.1:0-22851 GCF_001858045.2 Oreochromis niloticus | reverse complement strand
AAAGCTGCTAAAATCATAAAAGTTTGCAGAATGTAATAAATGATGAATATGAATTAGTGGTCTGTGATAGTGTATTAATTTGTAGGGAAAAACACATGTTGTCCAAGGTGTAATTGAACCCACGACCTTTGGGTTGCAGACCTGTGTCATTACCAACTGCGCCACTGGGAAGAGAGCGACGCCTGGAAAACAGGGTGATGAGCAGTCAGAATCAGATTGCGGTGAGAGGCGAAAAACGCCGTTTTTTGCAGTTACAAAACGTCGTGTAACTCAAAAACTAGGTGGACTAGAAGCATAATTCTTGTACTGGGTGAATCAGCGTACTTTCGTGTACTTTGACTGTGATTTGCATTGCTCTTTGTACATCTGTCGCTGAGATATGACGGAGAAGAAAGGGCAGACCTCAGATATGATTGGCTGGCTGGGAAGCCGTGCAGGCCCTGATATGTATTTGTATGTATCAGTCCTCACAGAGGATTAGCTGCCTGGGGACCTGGCAGAAATATATACAAATAGTATGATTAAGTATAAATACTACATTTAGTAGAAATACTATGTTTTAGCACAAATACTATAAAATGGCAGAAATACTATAATTAAGCAGAAATACTATATTTGGCAGAAACACTATATTTAGTACAAATCTTATGAAATAGCAGAAATAGTATGATTTAGCAGAAATGCTGTATTTGGCACAAATCTCATAAAATAGCAGAAATAGTATGATTTAGCAGAAATGCTGTATTTAGCACAACTACTGAAAAGCAGCAGAAATGCTATGACTTAGCACAACAGTAATAACTTATAGAAAAATTGGAAAAGCAAAATGGACAGCTGGAAAAATCCTGAACATGCTAAGGGTCCCTCAAATCTAATTGTTAATTGAAAAAAAAAAATCAGCAAAAAAAGTATAACAGTCACACAATCACAAATATGGGCACATATGGAAACACACATGCACAGAGAGACACACACAGGATCAAATTCAGTCAACCAGTCTAAATATATTGAATTTAACTGATATAATAAGATGCTCCCATCAAAAGGCTCTCTCTCGCTCTCTCTCTCTCTCTCTCTCTCTCTCTCTCACACACACACACACACACACACACACACACACACACACACACACACACACACAGAGCCTAAAGGGAATAGTATTTGTGCCATGGAGTGTTAACAAGAATCTGAGGTCCATATTACAAAAGCTGCTAAAATCATAAAAGGTTGCAGAATTGTAATAAATGATGAATATGAATTAGTGGTCTGTGATAGTGTATTAATTTGTAGGGAAAAAACACATGTTGCCCAAGGTGTAATTAACCCACGACCTTTGGGTTGCAGACCTGTGTCATTACCAACTGCGCCACTGGGAAAGAGAGCGCGCGCCTGGAAAACAGGGTGATGAGCAATCAGAATCAGATTGCGGTGAGAGGCGAAAAACGCCGTTTTTTGCAGTTACAAAACGTCGTGTAACTCAAAAACTAGGTGGACTAGAAGCATAATTCTTGTACTGGGTGAATCAGCGGACTTTGGTGTACTTTGACTGCGATTTTCATTGCTCTTTGTACATCCGTCGCTGAGATATGACGAGAGAAGAAACGGCAGACCTCAGATATGATTGGCTGGCTGGGAAGCCGTGCAGCCCTGATATGTAAATTTGAATGTCTCAGTCCTCACAGAGGACCTGGCAAAAATACATAGAAATAGTATGATTAAGCATAAATACTACATTTAGAAGAAATACTGTATTAAGCGGCACGGTGGTTAGCACTGTTGCCGCACAGCAAGAAGGTCCTGAGTTCAATTCCACCATCAGGCCGGGGTCTTTCTGTGTGGAGTTTGCATGTTCTCCCTGTGTTTGCGTGGGTTCCCTCCGGGTACTCGGCTTCCTCCACCGTCCAAAGACATGCAGCTTGTGGGATAGGTTAATTGGATAATCCAAATTGTCACTAGGTGTGAATGTGAGTGTGAATGGTTGTCTGTCCTTGTGTGTTGGCCCTGCGACAGACTGGCGACCTGTACCCCGCCTCTTGCCTATGATAGCTGGGATAGGCTCCAGCGCCCCCGCGACCCTGAAAAGGATAAGCAGAAGCGAATGGATGGATGGACTGTATTAAGCACAAATCCTATAAAAAGCAAAAATACTGTACTATGATTTGGTAGAAAACTATAATTAATCAGAAATACTATATTTGGCAGAAATACTGTAATCAGCACATATACTGTAACATGACAGAAATTCCTCCACTTAGTAGTAATACTATAACATAACACAAATGTTATGATGAGTTGAGCGGCTGGTACTCTGGTGCAGTCAGCACAATCTGGAGCTGAACACTCTTAAAACTGTAGAGATGACAGTGGACTTCAGGAGACATCCCTCAACTCTGCCCCCCCTCATCATATCAGACAGCCTGTGTCGACTGTGGAGATCTTCAAGTTGCTGGGTACCACCATCTCCAGGACCTGAAGTGGGAGACCAACATCAACTCCATCCTCAAAAAGACCCAGCAGAGGATGTACTTCCTGAGACAACTGGGAAGTACAGTCTTCCACAGGAGCTACTGATCCAGTTCTACACTGCAGTCATTGAGTCTGTCCTGTGCTCCTCCATCACAGTCTGGTATGGTGCAGCCACTAAACAGGACAGGTGCAGACTGCAGCGGACTGTACGGGCAGCAGAAAGGATCATCGGCGCCCCCCTGCCCTCCATCCAGGATCTGTACCTCTCAAGAACCAGGAAACGGCAGGGAAAATCATCACAGACCCCTCACACCCTGGACACAGACTTTTTGATCTGCTGCCCTCTGGCAGACGGTACAGAAGCCTGCAAACCAGGACCACCCAACACAGGAACAGTTTCTTTCCCCTCGCCATCTCCCTTCTAAACAGTTGAACTGTCACACTCCTCCACTGCCAGACTGCAACTGCACCTTATGTACATTCTGTAGTATTCATTCCACCTCATTTCATTTCTGTATTTTATGTATATATGTTTAGATTAGTTATTTATAGTTGGTTTACACAGCTTTGTGTATGCATGTGTAATGTATATATAGATACGTGTGTGTGTGTGTGTGTGTGTGTGTGTGATTTACATTGCTGTGCTCGAGAGCCACCATCTACCGGAACCAAATTCCTTGTATTTGTATGCACATATACTTGGCCAATAAACATGATTCTGATGACTTGGCACAAAAACCATGATTTAGCAGAAATACTATGATTGAGCAGAAGTACTAAGATGTAGTAAAAGTACTTTGATTTAAGAGAAATCCAATTATGGAGGAGTAATACTTTAAAATGGGAGAAATATTGATACACACACACATTCACAGAGCCTAAAGGGAAGAGTATTTGTGCCATGGAGTGTTAAGAAGAATCTGAGGTCCATATTAGAAAGCTGGTAAAAAGTTTTCAGAATTGTAATAAATGATGAATATGAATTAGTGGTCTGTGATAGTGTATTAATTTGTAGGGCAAAAAATAGGTTGTCCAAGGTGGAGTTGAACCCACGACCTTCGGGTTGCAAACCTGTGTCATTACCAGCTGCGCCACTGGGAAAGACAGTGTGCTCTTGGGAAACAGGGTGATGAGCAGTCAGAATTAGATCGCGGTGAAAGGCAAAGAGCACCGTTTTTTGGAGTTACAAAACGTCATGTAACTCCAAAACTAGGTGGACTAGAAGCATAATTCTTGTACTGGGTGAATCAGCGGACTTTGGTGTACTTTGACTGCGATTTTCATTACTCTTTGTACATCCGTCGCTGAGATATGACGAGAGAAGAAACTGCAGACCTCAGATATGATTGGCTGGCTGGGAAGCTGGCAGAAATATATAGTAATAGTGTGATTAAGCATAAATACTACATTTAGCAGAAATACTGTATTAAGCACAAATCCTATAAAAGCAGAAATACTATATTAAGCAATATAAATATCCTATAAAAATGGTATAAAAAGCAAAAATACTGTAATATGATTTGGTAGAAAAACTATAATTAATCAGAAATACTATACTGGGCAGAAATACTATATTTAGCACAAATCTTATAAAATAGCAGAAATAGTATGATTCAGCACAATAGTAATAACTTAAACAGAAAAATTGGAAAAGCAAAATGGACAGCTGAAAAAATGCTGAACATGCTAAGGGTCCTTCAAATGTACTTGTTAAATGAAAAGAAAACTCAGCAAAAAAAGTGTAACAGTCACACAATCAGAAATATGGAAACATATGGAAACACACATGCACAGAGAGACACACAGGATCAAATTCAGTCAACCAGCCTAAATATATTGAATTTAAATCATACAATAAGATGCTCCCATAAAAACTCTGTCTCGCCCTCTCTTTCTCTCTCTCTGTCACACACACACACACACACACACCACACACACACACACACACATACATAGGGAGAGACAAGCAAGTTTCTAGGTCAGTCAAGCAGCCTGGGAGCTGCTAAATTTGAATCCACCAATCAGAGAGGCTGTGTACTTTTTCCCGCCAAAACAGGTGCAGCCGTTTTTACACACTCAGCACAGAGAGAGACAGGATTTCTGCAGTGTATTTCTCATAGTGAGGATTCCTCTCAAACAAATGGCCATAATTTCCTAACCGTAGGGGCTAGAACGGTCATTCTTACACCGTTTTGTTCAGAAGAGATGGGGGAATCTTCAAGTGTTGACAATTTATCATTAAAATATGAATTATTAAAGATATTTGACTTGTAATGCACCATAACTGAGTAGAGCAAAGCAAAAACTGCCTTGACTTGCCCTCAAACAACGCTTTCTAACTCTAAATCTATTTGGAGTATCAATAAAATTCTTTCACCGTAAGAGACAGCAGGCTTTGGTGAACAATCATGGAAATTTTCAGGTCTCTGTGGAAATCCATTAAAAAGATATGACGAGAGAAAAAAGTGGTTCATTTCCAGAGTTTGAAATCTGAAGAAATCTGAGCGAAGGACGAATTTCCTACCCTCAAACAAGTCTAACTCATTTCAGAACGTAATAGGTGAGAAAATAATTCTTGAATTGTGAGCGTCAGGAGTGTCTGAAGATATACTGGGACAAGCCTCATGTCTTAACTTTGCTTCGTTAAGGAGATATGACGATTCGAATATGCCTCTCATTACAGAAATCAAGCGGTGATTTTGAACAAGCTCTCCATTGACTTTCTATGGAGAGTTTTGCGACTTTGTGTTGGTCTGAGGAGATTTGCCAAAATTCTATAAATCTCACAACAATGATGGTGACATTTTCTGAAAGCCAGCAAAATGCCTACGTTTTGATGTATAATTTGTGTGGTTGAGTGAAAATTGAGTGAGTAGCAAGAAGTTGTTCGGACATGAAGAGAAAATTGCCAAAGGTACAGTGGCTCACTTAGAACCAACTGCATAGCAACCATAACAACGCATGTATTTTGTGAAAAATCACAAAGATGAAACTCAAAACTTAAAGAGGGATAAGATGAAAACGGTAACAGATATGAAAAAGCTGAATCATTCATGAATAGCCCAATAATTTGTGAACATTTTAAAGTTTGAATGGTTGTTCTACGTGAAAGTAGGAAAAAGTAGTTAAGTTTCAAAAACAAGCAAGTTTTAGCAGAATTGCGGAAGTTTCCCATTCATTTCAATGGGACAAATTAAAGGAAAAAAGCTTAATATTTTAAAAAGTATAATAGCATAAAATACCAAAAGTCATAGCCATCATTAGCAGAAATAGCAGAATAGTTTAAAATTTGAACGGTGAAAATCGGCTGAAAATTGTTAAAGTAGTTAAGTGCCAAAAAACGTACAAAAAGTGGCAACTAGAATAAAGTATAAAGAACTAGAAAAATTTGCATTTCCTGCGAAAATGCAGTGTGGATGCTGTAACGCTGAAGCTGTCTGCTAAAAATAGCTGAAAAAGCTGAAAAGTAGCAAAAAATTGTAATATATTTGGAGAAGCATAAGAACTTAGCAAAAATGTAAAAACTTAGCAGAACTGCAATAATGTAAAGAAAACATAATACTCGGCAGAAATAAAATAACCTAGCAGAACTTAGCAGAAATATTGTAACTTAGCAGAAACATGATAACTTCTCAGAACTACAGAAATTTAGCAAATATGGTACAAGATTACAGAGATACTTTATTTAAACAAAAATACCTAAACACTGCAGAAACACTGTGATTTAGGACAAATACTACAACATAGCAGAAATGCTGTGATTCAGCAAATATACTATTCTATGGCACAAATAGAATGAATATGCTCAAATAATATGATTTTGCTCAAAACTATGATTTAGCAATAATACTAAGATTTGGCAGAAATACTATGCTAGGGCACAAATACTATAATTAATTACAAGTACAATAACATAGCAGAACTATCAAGATTTGGCGGAAATACTTTTAGTTTTAGCAGTAATACTATGATTTGGTAGAAATACTATAATTACACAGAAATATTATATTTACCTCAAATCCTATAAAATAGCAGAAATAGTATGATTTAGCACAAATGCTGTATTTAGCACAAATCTTATAAAATAGCAGAAATAGTATGATTTAGCAGAAATCCTGTATTTAGCACAAATACTGAAAAGCAGCAGAAATGCTATGACTTAGCACAATAGCAATAAGTTAAATAGAAAATTGGAAAAGCAAAATGGACAGCTGAAAAAATCCTGAACATGCTAAGGGTCCCTCAAATATAATTGTTAAATGAAAAAAAATCAGGAAAAAAAAGTATAACAGTCACACAATCAGAAATATGTACACATATGGAAACACACATGCACAGAGAGACACACACAGGACCAAATTCAGTCAACCAGTTTAAATATATTGAATTTAAATCATACAATAAGATGCTTCCATAAAAAGGCTCTCTCGCCCTCTCTCTCTCTCTCTCTCTGTCACACACACACACACACACACACACACACACACACACACAAGATCCAATTCAGTCAACCAGTCTAAATATATTGAATTAAATCTTACAATGAGATCATCTCACCACACACACACACACACACACACACACACACACACACACACACACACACACAAGATCCAATTCAGTCAACCAGTCTAAGTATATTGAATTTGATTCTTACAATGAGATCATCCCATAAAAAGGCTTTCTCTCTCTCTCTCTCTCTCTCTCTCTCTCTCCCTCCCTCTCTCTCTGTCACACACACACACACACACACACACACACAAGATCCAATTCAGTCAACCAGTCTAAATATATTGAATTTAAATCTTACAATGAGATCATCCCATAAAAGGCTTCTCTCTCTCTCTCTCTCTGTCACACCACACACACAACACACCACACACAACACACCACACACACACACACACACACACAAGATCCAATTCAGTCAACCAGTCTAAATATATTGAATTTGAATCTTACAATGACATCATCCCATGAAAAGGCTTTCTCTCTCTCTCTCTCTCTCTCTCTCTCTCTCTCTGTCACACACCACACACACACACAAGATCCAATTCAGTCAACCAGTCTAAATATATTGAATTTGAATCTTACAATGAGATCATCCCATAAAAAGGCTTTCTCTCTCTCTCTCTCTCTCTCTCTCTGTCTCACACACACACACACACACACACACACACACACACACACACAAACACACACACACACACAGGGAGAGAGAAGTAAGTTTCTAGCTCAGTCAAGCAGCCTGGGAGCTGCTGAATTTGAATCCACCAATCAGAGAGCCTGTGCACTTTTCCCGCCAAAACAGGTGCACGCAGCACAGAGAGACACAGGACTTTGCAGTCTATTTCTCATAATGACGACTCCCCTCAAACAAATGACCATAATTTCCTAACCGTAGGGGCTAGAACGGTCATTCTTACACCGTTTTGTTCAGAAGAGATGGGGGAATCTTAAAGTGTTGACACTTTATCATTAAAATATGAATTATTGAAGATATTTGACTTCTAATACACCATAACTGAGTATAGGCAAGCGAAAACTGCCTTGGCTTGCCCTCAAACAACGCTTTCTAACTCTAAATCTATTTGGAGTATTGATATCATTCTTTCACCGTAAGAGACAGCAGGCTTTGGTGAACAATCATGGAAATTTTCAGGTCTCTGTGGAAATCCATCAAAAAGATATGACAGAGAAAAAAGTGCCTCATTTCCAGAGTTTGAAATCTGAAGAAATCTGAGCGAGGGACAAATTTCCTACCCTCAAACAAACCCAATTCATGGCCAAATGGTAATAGATGAGAAAAAAATTCTTGAATTGTGAGCGTCAGGAGTGTCTGAACATATATTGGCACAAGCCTCATGTCTTAACTTCGCTTCGTTAAGGAGATATGACGATTCGAAAATGCCTCTCATTAGAGAAATCCAGCGGTGATTTTGAACAAACTCTCCATTGACTTTCTATGGAGAGTTTTCAAGACTTTGTGTTGGTCTGAGGAGATTTGCCAAAATTCTATAAATCCCACAACAATGATAGTGACATTTTCTGAAAGCCAGCAAAAATACCTACGTTTTGATGTATAATTTGTGGAAGTTAAGTGAAAATTGAGCAAGTAGCAAGAAGTTGTTCGAACATGAAGAGAAGACTGCGAAACCTACAGTGGCACACTGGAAGCCAAGTGCATAGCAACCATAACAACGCATGTATTTTGTGAAAAATCACAAAGATGAAACTGAAAACTTAAACAGGGATAAGATGAAAATGGTAACAGATATGAAAAAGCTGAATCAGTCATGAATAGCCCAATAATTTGAGAACATTTTAAAGTTTGAATGGTTATTCTAGGTGAAAGTAGGACAAAGTAGTTAAGTTTCAAAAACAAGCAAGTTTTAGCAGAATTTTGGAAGTTTTCCATTCATTTCAATGGGACAAAAAAGATAAAAAGCATAATATTTTAAAAAGTATAATAGTTAAAAATACCAAAAGTCATAGCGATCATTAGCAGAAATAGCAGAATAGTTTAAAATTTGAACGGTGAAAATCGGCTGAAAATTGTGGAAGTAGAAAAGTGCCAAAAAAAGTACAAAAAGTGGCAACTAGAATAATATAATAACTAGAAAAATTTGCATTTCCTGCGAAAATGCAGTGTGGATGCTGTAAAGCTGAAGCTGTCAGCTGAAACTAGCTGAAAAAGCTGAAAAGTTGCAGAAGTTGTAAAACCTTTGCAAAAAATTGTAATAACTTTGCAGAAGCATAAGAACTTAGCAAAAATGTAATTACTTAGCAGAACTGCAATAACGTAAAGAAAACATAATACTTGGCAGAAATACAATAACATAGCAGAACTTAGCAGCAGAAATTAGAATAAATATTGTAACTTAGCATAAACAAGATAACTTTTCAGAAATACAGGATTTTAGCAAACATGGTACAAGATTACATAGATACTTTATTTAAACAAAAATACCTAAACATTGCACAAATACTGTGATTTAGGACAAATACTACAACATAGCAGAAATGCTGTAATTCAGCAAATATACTATGCTATGGCACAAATAGAAAGAATATGCTCAAATACTATGATTTTGCTCAAATAATATGATTAAGCAATATACTAAGATTTAGCAGAAATACTGTATTTAGCACAAATACCGAAAAGTAGCAGAAATACTGTAATTTAGCATAATAGTAATAACTTGCACAATTACAAATATGGACATGGTAAATGGCCTGTATTTATATAGCGCTTTTATGGTCCCTAAGGACCCAAAGCTCTTTACATATCCAGTCATTCACCCATTCACACACTGGTGATGGCAAGCTACGTTGTAGCCACAGCCACCCTGGGGCGCACTGACAGAGGCGAGGCTGCTGGACACTGGCGCCACCGGGCCCTCTGACCACCACCAGTAGGCAACGAGTGAAGTGTCTTGCCAAGGACACAACGACCGAGACTGTCCGAGCCGGGCCTCGAACCGGTAACCTTCCGATTACAAGGCGAACTCCCAACTTTGAGCCACGATCGCCCCCATATATGGAAACACACATGCACAGAGACACACACAGGATCCAATTCAATCAACCAGTGTAAATATATTGATTTTAAATCACACAATAAGATACACCCATAAAAAGGCTCTCTCTCTCTCTCCTCTCTGTCATACACCACACACACACACACACACACACACACACACACACACACGCAGCAGCAGCAGAAGCAAGTGAACAAACAGGGCTGTACATACAGTGTTTCCTGTATGTTTCTAGGTGGGTCAAAAAGCCTGGAGCTGCTTAATTTGAATCCACCAATCAGAAAGGCTATGTACTTTTCCCGCCAAAACAGGTGCACCTGTTTTACACACGCAGCACAGAGACAGGATTTGTGCAGTCTATTTTCATAGTGAGGACTCCTCTCAAACAATGGCTATAATTTCCTTACCAGCTGCGCCACTGGGAAAGACAGTGAGCTCTTGGGAAACAGGGTGATGAGCAGTCAGAATTAGATCGCGGTGAGAGGCAAAGAGCGCCGTTTTTTGGAGTTACAAAACGTCGTGTAACTCAAAAACTAGGTGGACTAGAAGCATAATTCTTGTACTGGGTGAATCAGCGGACTTTGGTGTACTTTGACTGCGATTTTCATTGCTCTTTGTACATCCGTCGCTGAGATATGACGAGAGAAGAAACGGCAGACCTCAGATATGATTGGCTGGCTGGGAAGCCGTGCAGGCCCTGATATGTAAATTTGAATGTCTCAGTCCTCACAGAGGACCTGGCAAAAATATATAGAAATAGTATGATTAAGCATAAATACTACATTTAGCAGAAATACTGTATTAAGCGGCACGGTGGTTAGCACTGTTGCCGCACAGCAAGAAGGTCCTGAGTTCAATTCCACCATCAGGCCGGGGTCTTTCTGTGTGGAGTTTGCATGTTCTCCCCGTGTTTGCGTGGGTTACCTCCGGGTACTCTGGCTTCCTCCCACCGTCCAAAGACATGCAGCTGTGGGGATAGGTTAATTGGATAATCCAAATTGTCACTAGTGTGAATGTGAGTGTGAATGGTTGTCTGTCCTTGTGTGTTGGCCCTGCGACAGAATGGCGACCTGTACCCCGCCTCTCGCCTATGATAGCTGGGATAGGCTCCAGCGCCCCCGTGACCCTGAAAAGGATAAGCAGAAGCAAATGGATGGATGGACTGTATTAAGCACAAATCCTATAAAAAGCAAAAATCCTATATTAAGCAATATAAAAATCCTATAAAAAGCAAAAATACTGTACTATGATTTGGTAGAAAAACTATAATTAATCAGAAATACTATATTTGGCAGAAATACTGTAATCAGCACATATACTGTAACATGACAGAAATTCCTCCACTTAGTAGTAATACTATAACATAACACAAATGTTATGATGAGTTGAGCGGCTGGTACTCTGGTGCAGTCAGCACAATCTGGAGCTGAACACTCTTAAAACTGTAGAGATGACAGTGGACTTCAGGAGACATCCCTCAACTCTGCCCCCCTCATCATATCAGACAGCCCTGTGTCGACTGTGGAGATCTTCAAGTTGCTGGTACCACCATCTCCCAGGACCTAAGTGGGAGACCAACATCAACTCCATCCTCAAAAAGACCCAGCAGAGGATGTACTTCCTGAGACAACTGGGGAAGTACAGTCTTCCACAGGAGCTGCTGATCCAGTTCTACACTGCAGTCATTGAGTCTGTCCTGTGCTCCTCCATCACAGTCTGGTATGGTGCAGCCACTAAACAGGACAGGTGCAGACTGCAGCGGACTGTACGGGCAGCAGAAAGGATCATCGGCGCCCCCTGCCTCCATCCAGGATCTGTACCTCTCAAGAACCAGGAAACGGGCAGGGAAAATATCACAGACCCCTCACACCCTGGACACAGACTTTTTGACCTGCTGCCCTCTGGCAGACGGTACAGAAGCCTGCAGACCAGGACCACCCGACACAGGAACAGTTTCTTTCCCCTCGCCATCTCCCTTCTAAACAGTTGAACTGTCACACTCTCCCACTGCCAGACTGCAACTGCACCTTATGTACATTCTGTAGTATTCATTCCACCTCATTTCATTTCTGTATTTTATGTATATACGTTTAGATTAGTTATTTGTAGTTGGTTACACAGCTTTGTGTATGTATGTGTATGCATGTGTAATGTATATATAGATACGTGTGTGTGTGGGTGCGTGTGTGTGTGTGTGAGAGATTTACATTGCTGTGCTCGAGAGCCACCATCTACTGGAACCAAATTCCTTGTATTTGTCTGCACATATACTTGGCCAATAAACACGATTCGATGATTTGGCACAAAAACCATGATTTGGCAAAATACTATATTTAGCAGAAATACTATGATTGAGCAGAAGTACTAAGATGTAGTAAAAGTACTTTGATTTAAGAGAAATACAATTATGGAGGAGTAATACTTTAAAATGGGAGAAATATTGATACACACACACATTCACAGAGCCTAAAGGGAAGAGTATTTGTGCCATGGAATGTTAAGAAGAATCTGAGGTCCATATTAGAAAAGCTGGTAAAAAGTTTTCAGAATTCTAATAAATGATGAATATGAATTAGTGGTCTGTGATAGTGTATTAATTTGTAGGGCAAAAAACATGTTGTCCAAGGTGGAGTTGAACTCACGACCTTTGGGTTGCAGACCTGAGTCATTACCAGCTGCGCCACTGGGAAAGACAGTGGGCTCTTGGGAAACAGGGTGATGAGCAGTCAGAATTAGAGCGCGGTGAGAGGCAAAGAGCACCGTTTTTGGAGTTACAAAACGTCGTGTAACTCAAAAACTAGGTGGACTAGAAGCATAATTCTTGTACTGGGTGAATCAGCGGACTTTGGTGTACTTTGACTGCGATTTTCATTGCTCTTTGTACATCCGTCGCTGAGATATGACGAGAGAAGAAACAGCAGACCTCAGATATGATTGGCTGGCTGGGAAGCTGGCAGAAATATATAGTAATAGTGTGATTAAGCATAAATACTACATTTAGCAGAAATACTGTATTAAGCACAAATCTATAAAAGCAGAAATACTATATTAAGCACAAATCCTATAAAAGCAGAAATACTATATTAAGCAATATAAATATCCTATAAAATGGTATAAAAAGCAAAAATACTGTAATATGATTTGGTAGAAAAACTATAATTAATCAGAAATACTATATTGGGCAGAAATACTATATTTAGCACAAATCTTATAAAATAGCAGAAATAGTATGATTCAGCACAATAGTAATAACTTAAACAGAAAAATTGGAAAAGCAAAATGGACAGCTGAAAAAATGCTGAACATGCTAAGGGTCCTTCAAATGTACTTGTTAAATGAAAAAAAACTCAGCAAAAAAGTGTAACAGTCACACAATCACAAATATGGAAACATATGGAAACACACATGCACAGAGAGACACACACAGGATCAAATTCAGTCAACCAGTCTAAATATATTGAATTTAAATCATACAATAAGATGCTCCCATAAAAACTCTGTCTCGCCCTCTCTTTCTCTCTCTCTCTGTCACACACACACACACACACACACACACACACACACACACACACAGGGAGAGAGGAGCAACTTGCTAGGTCATTCAAGCAGCCTGGGAGCTGCTAAATTGAATCCACCAATCAGAGAGGCTGTGTACTTTTTCCCGCCAAAACAGGTGCAGCCGTTTTACACACACTCAGAACAGAGAGAGGCAGGATTTTGCAGTCTATTTCTCATAGTGAGGATTCCTCTCATACAAATGGCCATAATTTCCTAACCGTAGGGCTAGAACGGTCATTCTTACACCGTTTTGTTCAGAAGAGATGGGGGAATCTTCAAGTGTTGACAATTTATCATTAAATATGAATTATTGAAGATATTTGACTTGTAATGCACCATAACTGAGTAGAGGCAAGCGAAAACTGCCTTGACTTGCCCTCAAACAACGCTTTCTAGCTCTAAATCTATTTGGAGTATCAATATCATTCTTTCACCGTAAGAGACAGCAGGCTTTGGTGAACAGTCATGGAAATTTTCAGGTCTCTGTGGAAATCCAAAAAAAAGATATGATGAGAGAAAAAAGTTGTTCATTTCCAGAGTTTGAAATCTGAAGAAATCTGAGCGAAGGACGAATTTCCTACCCTCAAACAAGTCTAACTCATTTCAGAACGGTAATAGGTGAGAAAAAAATTCTTGAATTGTGAGCGTCAGGAGTGTCTGAAGATACACCACCGCTTACAACCGCAAAGCTCTCCAGAGAGTAGTGCGGTGTGCTGAACGGATAATTGGAGGTGAGCTTCCCTCCTCCAAGACATCTACAGGAAGCGGTGCCTGAGGAAGCGGGGAGGATCATCAAGGACTCCAGTCACCCAGCCATAAACTCTTCAGACTACTTCCATCAGGAAGGAGGTTCTGCAGCATCCGGTCCCGTACCAGCAGACTGAGAGACAGCTTTTTCCACCAGGCCATCAGACTGCTGAACACGTCATAGACACCTCACCCTCACTACTGGAACTTCAACATTATGCACTCCATACTGTACATTAATGCCACTGTTTTGCACATACCTACCTCTGTATATTTTATATTTTATATATCTTATTTTATTGTTTACTCTATTTCATTTGTAAAACATGTATATACACACTCACACACACACACACACACACACACACGTAGAAAACATATTTAGTACACACATTCAGTAATGTATATACCTTTATATATGGTACATATATTTATTACTTTTTAGATTAACCATTTTATATTTTGCTTGTTGCACGTTATTGTATTTTGCACAACTCTGTTGCTTGTGAAGCTTGCACACAAGAATTTCACTCGCATGTACTGTACCAGTGTACCTGCACATGTGACGTGACAATAAAGGTGATTTGATTTGATTTGATTTGATTTGATAAACCGGGACAAGCCTCATGTTTTAACTTCGCTTCGTTAAGGAGATATGACGATTCGAATATGCCTGTCATTACAGAAATCAAGCGATGATTTTGAACAAACTCTCCATTGACTTTCTATGGAGAGTTTTCCGACTTTGTGTTGGTCTGAGGAGATTTGCCAAAATTCTATAAATCTCACAACAATGATGGTGACATTTTCTGAAAGCCAGCAAAAATACCTACGTTTTGATGTATAATTTGTGGAAGTTGAGTGAAAATTGAGCAAGTAGCAAGAAGTTGTTCGGACATGAAGAGAAGACTGCGAAACCTACAGTGGCACACTGGAAACCAAGTGCATAGCAACCATAACAACGCATGTATTTTGTGAAAAATCACAAAAATGAAACTCAAAACTTAAAGAGGGATAAGATGAAAACGGTAACAGATATGAAAAAGCTGAATCATTAATGAATAGCCCAATAATATGTGAACATTTTAAAGTTTGAATGGTTGTTCTAGGCGAAAGTATGAGAATGTAGTTAAGTTTCAAAACAAGCAGTTTTAGCAGAATTGTGGAAGTTTCCCATTCATTTCAATGGGACAAATTAAAGGAAAAAGCTTAATATTTAAAAAGTATAATAGCATAAAATACCAAAAGTCATAGCCATCATTAGCAGAAATAGCAGAATAGTTTAAAATTTGAACGGTGAAAATCGGCTGAAAATTGTTAAAGTAGTTAAGTGCCAAAAAACGTACAAAAAGTGGCAACTAGAATAACTAGAAAAATTTGCATTTCCTGCGAAATGCAGTGTGGATGCTGGAACGCTGAAGCTGTCAGCTGAAACTAGCTGAAAAAGCTGAAAAGTTGCAGAAATTGTAAAAACTTTGCAGAAGCAAAGGAACGTTGCTAAAATGTAGTAACTTAGCAGAACTGCAATATCTTAGAGGAAACATAATACTTGGCAGAAATACAATAGCATAGCAGAACTTAGCAGAAATATTGTAACTTACCAGAAACACGATAACTTCCCAAAAATACAAGAATTTCGGAGAAATAGTATAAGATAACAGAAAGAATATATTTAGCCAAACATTCTGAAACATTACAGAAATACTACTCTATAGCAGAAATGATATATTTAGAAAGAAAAATATAATATAGTAGAAATACTATGATTTAGCAGAAATCCTACAATATAGCTCAATAACAATGATTTAGAACAGATACTATGATTGAGCAGAATAGTAATAACTTAAGTGAAATATTGGAAAGGTAAATGACAAGCTGAATAAAAAGGAACATGGTTAAGTTTGCTCAAAACTAATTTTTGTTCACCTGTGAAAAAATAAAATAAAAATACATTTAGAAATACAAATAAGAACAGCCAACAGATACACACAAAATCAAATATGGATACACAAATCTACAAATACACGCAAAATCAATATGGATACACAAATGTACAGAGACAGAGACACACGGAGGGTCTATGCCAGTCAACCAGTCTGAATATATTATATTTTTTTCCAACAATGAGATGCTGCCCTAAAGAGGGTCTCTCTCTCTCTCTCTCTCTCTCATGCACACACACACACACACAAGATCCAATTCAGTCAACCAGTCTAAATATATTGAATTTGAATCTTACAATGAGATCATCCCATAAAAAGGCTTTCTCTCTCTCTCTCTTCTCTCTCTCTCTCTCTGTCTCACACACACACACACACACACACACACACACACACACACACACACACACACACAGAGGGAGAGAGAAGAAACTTTCTAGGTCAGTCAAGCAGCCTGGGAGCTGCTGAATTTGAATCCACCAATCAGAGAGGCTGTGTACTTTTTCCCGCCAAAACAGGTGCAGCCGTTTTCACGTATTTGTGCCAAAACATAGTGTTTCTGCCATATTGTGGTACTACTACATTACAACATGAATACGGATTAAAGACGAAAGAAACTGGCACCAAATTCCTCCACTACAAACCAGTCTGATACCACTTCTTTGCAGTGTTCACGTTTACTAAGGCACTACCCAAAAGGCGCCACAAGAGGCACTCCAACACAAGAGATGACCTATGTACACTGATGCACTTAGTAACAGTCAGCCTCCTTGAATTGGCAGAAATACTGTGATTTAGTAGTATACTATGATGTTGCAGACATAGTATGTTTTGCACTACTCATTTGTAGTGAAAAAAATTAGCAATATAAATTACAGGTCTGTGAAGTGTATAAATTTGTAGTGAAAAAAAAATGTTGACCAAGGTGGGATTGAACCCACGACCTTTGAGCTGCAGAGCCGTGTCATTACTGATTGCGCCACCTGGAAAGGGTGCGGGCAGCTGAAACACAAAGACATCAGCAATCAGAAATAAAAGCGATTTCTGTTGAAACACCTGAAAAGCTGGGATTGTGGTGAAAAGGGGTGAAAAAAATGAAAATTTTGTTGAAAAGGGATGAAGAAGCTAAAGTATACCAAATCAAAGTATTTGTGCCAAAACATAGTATTTCTGCATATTGTGGTATTTGTGCCACAAAAGTTACCACATTACAACTTGAATACGGATTAAAGATGAAAGAACTGGCAACAAATTCCTCCACTACAAACCAGTCTGATACACTTCTTTGCAGCGTTCATGTTTACTAAGGCACTACCCAAAAGGCGCCACAGAGGGCACTCCAACACAACAGATGACCTATGTACACTGATGCACTTAGTAACAGTCAGCCTCCTTGAATTGGCAGAAATACTGTGATTTAGTAGTAATACTACAACATAACAGATATACTGTGATGTTGCAGACATAGTATGTTTTTGCACTACTCATTTGTAGTGAAAAAATTAGCAATATAAATACAGGTCTGTGAAAGTGTATAAATTTGTAGTGAAAAAAAATGTTGACCAAGGTGGGATGAACCCACGACCTTTGAGCTGCAGAGCCGTGTCATTACTGATTGCGCCACTGGAAAGAGGCGGGCAGCTGAAAAACAAAGACATCAGCAATCAGAAATAAAAGAGATTTCTGTTGAAAACACCTGAAAAAGCTGGGATTTGTGCTGAAAAGGGGTGAAAAAACTCAATTCTGCTGAAACGGGGTGAAGAAGAGGTGTTGGACTGTTGAGAAGAGTTAAATAAGTTGAACAGATATGTTTGGGTACAGATACTATGATTTGGTAATAATACTGTGTTTTAGCACAACTCCTGAGATTTGATTGAAATAATATGATTTAGAAAAATATTATGACTTGTACAAATACAATGTTTTGGCACAAATACCATGATATGGCAAAAATACTATGATTAGCAGAAATACTATGATTGAGCAGAAGTACTAAGATGTAGTAAAAGTACTTTGATTTAACAGAAATGCAATTATGGAGGAGTAATACTTTAAAATGGAAAATATTGATACACACACAGATACACAGAGCCTAAAGGGAACAGTATTTGTGCCATGGAGTGTTAAGAAGAATCTGAGTCCATATTAGAAAAGCTGCTAAAATCATAAAACTTTGCAGAATTGTAATAAATGATGAATATGAATTACTTGTCTGTGATAGTGTATTAATTTCTAGGGAAAAAAATAATGTTGACCAAGGTGGAATTGAACCCGTGATCTTTAGGCTACCGACCGGCGTCATTACAACTGTGCCACTGGGAAACAGAGCAGCACTTTGGAAAACGGGAGATGAACTGTCAGATTTAGATCGCGGTGAGAGGCGTAAAACGCCGATTTTGGAGTTACAAAACGCCATGTAACTCCAAAACTAGGTGGGATAGAAGCACAATTCTTGTACGGGTGAATCAGCAGACTTTGCTGAACTTTCACTGCGATTTTCATTGCTCCTTTTACCTCCGTCACGGAGATATGATGAGAGAAGAAACGGCTTCATTTTCAGAGTTGAAAAGTGAGAGGAGGACAGATTTCCACCCCTCAAACAAACGTAATTTATGGCTTAACAGTAAGATGACTGTAAAAACTGCTCTATGATTTACATGAAATACTTTGATTTAGAAGAAATTCTATAATCTAGCAAAAAGCACTACAGCATAGCAGAAGTTATATCACTGAGCAGATTTACTAGGATTTAGCACAAACACTATGATTTGGCTCAAAATCTTTATTTTGCAGTTATATTATGATTTGGCAGAAATACTATGAGCAGTAATAATATAACAGTACATAATACTGTTATTTTGTGGAATACAATGCTTTATCACAAATACCATGATATGGCAAAAATACTATGATTCAGCAGAATACTATGATTGAGCAGAAGTACTAAGATGTAGTAAAAGTACTTTGATTAACAGAATGCAATTATGGAGGAGTAATACTTTAAAATGGGAAAATATTGATACAACACAGATACACAGAGCCTAAAGGGAACAGTATTTGTGCCATGGAGTGTTAAGAAGAATCTGAGGTCCATATTAGAAAAGCTGCTAAAATCATAAAAGTTTGCAGAATTGTAATAAATGATGAATATGAATTAGTGGTCTGTGATAGTGTATTAATTTGTAGGGAAAAAAAACATGTTGCCCAAGGTGTAATTGAACCCACGACCTTTGGGTTGCAGACCCGTGTCATTACCAACTGCGCCACTGGGAAGAGAGCGAGCGCCTGGAAACAGGGTGATGAGCAGTCAGAATTAGATTGCGGTGAGAGGCGAAAAACGCTGTTTTTTGGAGTTACAAAACGTCGTGTAACTCAAAACTAGGTGGGCTAGAAGCATAATTCTTATACTGGGTGAATCGGCGTACTTTCGTGTACTTTGACTGTGATTTGCATTGCTCTTTGTACATCTGTCGCTGAGATATGACGAGAGAAGAAAGGGCAGACCTCAGATATGATTGGCTGGCTGGGAAGCCGTGCAGGCCCTGATATGTAAATTTTATATGTATCAGTCCTCACAGAGGATTAGCTGCCTGGGACCTGGCAGAAATATATACAAATAGTATGATTAAGCATAAATACTACATTTAGTAGAAATACTATGTTTTAGCACAAATACTATAAAATGGCAGAAATACTATAATTAAGCAGAAATACTATATTTGGCAGAAACACTATATTTAGTACAAATCTTATGAAATAGCATAAATAGTATGATTTAGCAGAAATGCTGTATTTAGCACAAATACTGAAAAGCAGCAGAAATGCTATGACTTAGCACAACAGTAATAACTTATAGAAAAATTGGAAAAGCAAATGGACAGCTGGAAAAATCCTGAACATGCTAAGGGTCCCTCAAATCTAATTGTTAATTGAAAAAAAACCAGCAAAAAAAGTATAACAGTCACACATCACAAATATGGGCACATATGGAAACACACATGCACAGAGAGACACAACAGGACCAAATTCAGTCAACCAGTCTAAATATATTGAATTAAGTGATATAATAAGATGGTCCATCAAAAGGCTCTCTCTCGCTCTCTCTCTCTCTCTCTCTCTCTCTCTCACACACACACACACACACACACACACACACACACACACACACACAGAGCCTAAAGGGAAGAGTATTTGTGCCATGGAGTGTTAACAAGAATCTGAGGTCCATATTACAAAAGCTGCTAAAATCATAAAAGGTTGCAGAATTGTAATAAATGATGAATATGAATAGTGGTCTTGATAGTGTATTAATTTGTAGGGAAAAACACATGTTGCCAAGGTGTAATTGAACCACGACCTTTGGGTTGCAGACCTGTGTCATTACAACTGCGCACTGTGAAAGAGAGCGAGCGCCTGGAAACAGGGTGATGAGCAGTCAGAATCAGATTGCGGTGAGAGGCGAAAAACGCCGTTTTTTGCAGTTACAAACGTCGTGTAACTCAAAACTAGGTGACTAGAAGCATAATTCTTGTACTGGGTGAATCAGCGTACTTTCGTGTACTTTGACTGTGATTTGCATTGCTCTTTGTACATCTGTCGCTGAGATATGACGAGAGAAGAAAGGGCAGACCCCAGATATGATTGGCTGCTGGAAGCCGTGCAGGCCCTGATATGTATTTGTATGTATCAGTCCTCACAGAGGATTAGCTGCCTGGGGACCTGGCAGAATATATAGAAATAGTATGATTAAGCATAAATACTACATTTTTTAGAAAACTATATTAAGCACAAATCCTATAAAAGCAGAAATACTAGATTAGCAATATAATATCCTCTAAAAATCCTATAAAAAGCAGTAAAACTGTACTATGATTTGGTAGAAAAACCCTAATAATCAAAAATACTAAATTGGCAGAAGTAGCAGAACACTATTTAGCACAATCTTATGAAATAGCAGAAAGAGTATGATTAGCAGAAATGCTGTATTTAGCACAATCTCATAAAATAGCAGACATAGTATGATTTTGCAGAAATGCTGTATTTAGCACAAATACTGAAAGCAGCAGAAATGCTATGACTCAACACAATAGTAATAACTTAATCGAAAAATTGGAAAAGCAAAATGGACAGCTGAAAGAATCCTGAACATGCTAAGGGTCCTCAAATGTAATTGTTAAATGAAACAAATCAGCAAAAACAGTATAACAGTGACACAATCACAAATATGGACACATATGGAACACACATGCACAGAGAGACACACACAGGATCAAATTCAGTCAACCAGTCTAATATATTGAATTTAAATCATTAATAAGATGCTCCCATAAAACTCTCTCTCGCCCTCCTTTCTCTCTCTCTCTGTTCACACACACACACACACACACAACACACCACACACACACACACACATACATAGGGAGAGACAAGCAAGTTTCTAGGTCAGTCAAGCAGCCTGGGAGCTGCTAAATTTGAATCCACCAATCAGAGAGGCTGTGTACTTTTTCCCGCCAAAACAGTGCAGCCGTTTTTACACACACAGAGCACAGAGACAGGATTTCTGCAGTGTATTCTCATAGTGAGGATTCCCCTCAACAAATGACCATATTTCCTAACCGTAGGGCTAGAACGGTCATTCTTACACCGTTTTGTTCAGAAGAGATGGGGGATTCTTACAGTGGACACTTTATCATTAAAATATGAATTATTGAAGATATTTGACTTCTAATGCACCATAACTGAGTATAGGCAAGCGAAAACTGCCTTGGCTTGCCCTCAAACAACGCTTCTAACTCTAAATCTCTTTGGAGTATTGATATAATTCTTTCACCGTAAGAGACAGCAGGCTTGGTGAACAATCATGGAATTTTCAGGTCTCTGTGGAAATCCATCAAAAAGATATGACGAGAGAAAAAAGTGCCTCATTTCCAGAGTTTGAAATCTGAAGAAATCTGAGCGAGGGACAAATTTCCTACTCTCAAACAAACCCAATTCATGGCCAATGGTAATAGATGAGAAAAAAATTCTTGAATTGTGAGCGTCAGGAGTGTCTGAAGATATAATGCACAAGCCTCATGTCTTAACTTCGCTTCGTTAAGGAGATATGACGATTCGAAAATGCCTCTCATTAGAGAAATCCGCGTGATTTGAACAAACTCTCCATTGACTTTCTATGGAGATTTTCAGACTTTGTGTTGGTCTGAGGAGATTTGCAAAATTCTATAAATCCCACAACAATGATAGTGACATTTTCTGAAAGCCAGCAAAAATACCTACGTTTTGATGTATAATTGTGGAAGTTAAGTGAAAATTGAGCAAGTAGCAAGAAGTTGTTCGAACATGAAGAGAAGACTGCGAAACTTACAGTGCACACTGGAAGCCAAGTGCATAGCAACCATAACAACGCATGTATTTGTGAAAAATCACAAAGATGAAACTCAAAACTTAAAGAGGGATAAGATGAAAACGGTAACAGATATGAAAAGCTGAATCATTCATGAATAGCCCAAAATTTTGTGAACATTTTAAAATTTGAATGGTTTTCTAGGCGAAAGTATGACAAGTAGTTAAGTTCAAAACAAGCAAGTTTTAGCAGAATT
>NW_020327957.1:0-16053 GCF_001858045.2 Oreochromis niloticus | reverse complement strand
TACTACTAAGGGCATAGTATCTTCTACCACATCATAGTATTCCCTTCAAATCATAGTATTACTTGCAATTTCATAGTATTTGAGCAAAATCGTAGTATTTGTGCAAAAACATACTATGTCTGCAAAATCACAGTATATCTGTTATATTATAGTATTACTACTAAGGCATAGTATTTCTACCAAATCATAGTATTCCTTCAACATGATAGTGTTACTGTAGTTTCATAGTATTTGAGCAAAATCGTAGTATTTGTGCAAAAACATACTGTGTCTGCAAAATCAGTATAACTGTTATGTTATAGTATTACTACTAAGGCATAGTATTTCTACCACATCATAGTATTCCTTCAAAATCATAGTATTACTGCAATTTCATAGTATTTGAGCAAAGTCGTAGTATTTGTGCAAAACATACTATGTCTGCAAAATCACAGTATATCTGTTATATTATAGTATTACTACTAAGGCATAGTATTTCTGCCAACTCATAGTATTCCTTCAACATGATAGTATTACTGCAGTTTCATAGTATTTGAGCAAAATCGTAGTATTTGTGCAAAACATACTGTGTCTGCAAAATCAGTATAACTGTTAGTATATATTACTACTAAGGCATAGTATTTCTACCACATCATAGTATTCCTTCAAATCATAGTATTACTGCAATTTCATAGTATTTGAGCAAAGTCGTAGTATTTGTGCAAAAACATACTATGTCTGCAAAATCACAGTATATCTGTTATATTATAGTATTACTAATAAGGCATAGTATTTCTACCAAATCATAGTATTCCTTCAACATGATAGTGTTACTGTAGTTTCATAGTATTGAGCAAAATCGTAGTATTTCTGCAAAAACATACTGTGTCTGCAAAATCAGTATAACTGTTATGTTATAGTATTACTACTAAGGCATAGTATTTCTACCACATCATAGTATTCCTTCAAAATCATAGTATTACTGCATTTCATAGTATTTGAGCAAAGTCGTAGTATTTGTGCAAAAACATACTATGTCTGAAAAATCACAGTATATCTGTTATATTATAGTATTACTACTAAGGCATAGTATTTCTACCAACTCATAGTATTCCTTCAACATGATAGTATTACTGCAGTTTCATATATTTGAGCAAAATCGTAGTATTTGTGAAAAACATACTGTGTCTGCAAAATCAGTATAACTGTTATGTTATAGTATTACTACTAAGGCATAGTATTTCTACCACATCATAGTATTCCTTCAAATCATAGTATTACTGCAATTTCATAGTATTTGAGCAAAGTCGTAGTATTTGTGCAAAAACATACTATGTCTGCAAATCAGTATAACTGTTATGTTATAGTATTACTACTAAGGCATAGTATTTCTACCACATCATAGTATTCCTTCAAATCATAGTATTACTGCAATTTCATAGTATTTGAGCAAAATCGTAGTATTTGTGCAAAAAATACTATGTCTGCAAAATCAGTATAACTGTTATTTATAGTATTACTACTAAGGCATAGTATTTCTACCACATCATAGTATTCCTTCAAAATCATAGGATTACTGCAATTTCATAGTATTTGAGCGAAGTTGTAGTATTTGTGCAAAAACATACTATGTCTGCAAAATCACAGTATATCTGTTATATTATAGTATTACTACTAAGGCATAGTATTTCTACCAAATCATAGTATTCCTTCAACATGATAGTATTACTGGAGTTTCATAGTATTTGAGCAAAATCGTAGTATTTGTGAAAAAACATACTGTGTCTCCAAAATCAGTATAACTGTTATGTTATAGTATTACTACTAAGACATAGTATTTCTACCACATCATAGTATTCCTTCAAAATCATAGTATTACTGCAATTTCATAGTATTTGAGCAAAGTCGTAGTATTTGTGCAAAAACATACTATGTCTGCAAAATCAGTATAACTGTTATGTTATAGTATTACTACTAAGGCATAGTATTTCTACCACATCATAGTATTCCTTCAAAATCATAGTATTACTGCAATTTCATAGTATTTGAGCAAAATCGTAGTATTTGTGCAAAAACATACTATGTCTGCAAAATCACAGTATATCTGTTATATTATAGTATTACTACTAAGGCATAGTATTTCTACCAAATCATAGTATTCCTTCAACATGATAGTATTACTGCAGTTTCATAGTATTTGAGCAAAATCATAGTATTTGTGCAAAAACATACTGTGTCTGCAAAATCAGTATACCTGTTATGTTATAGTATTACTACTAAGGCATAGTATTTCTACCACATCATAGTATTCCTTCAAATCATCGTATTACTGCAATTTCATAGTATTTGAGCAAAGTCGTAGTATTTGTGCAAAAACATACTATGTCTGCAAAATCACAGTATATCTGTTATTATAGTATTACTACTAAGGCATAGTATTTCTACCAATCATAGTATTCCTTCAACATGATAGTGTTACTGTAGTTTCATAGTATTTGAGCAAAATCGTAGTATTTGTGCAAAAACATACTGTGTCTGCAAAATCAGTATAACTGTTATGTTATAGTATTACTACTAAGCATAGTATTTCTACCACATCATAGTATTCCTTCAAAATCATAGTATTACTGCAATTTCATAGTATTTGAGCAAAATCGTAGTATTTGTGCAAAAACATACTATGTCTGCAAAATCACAGTATATCTGTTATATTATAGTATTACTACTAAGGCATAGTATTTCTACCAAATCATAGTATTCCTTCAACATGATAGTGTTACTGTAGTTTCATAGTATTTGAGCAAAATCGTAGTATTTGTGCAAAAACATACTGTGTCTGCAAAATCAGTATAACTGTTATGTTATAGTATTACTACTAAGGCATAGTATTTCTACCACATCATAGTATTCCTTCAAAATCATAGTATTACTGCAATTTCATAGTATTTGAGCAAAGTCGTAGTATTGTGCAAAACATACTATGTCTGCAAAATCACAGTATATCTGTTATATTATAGTATTACTACTAAGGCATAGTATTTCTGCCAACTCATAGTATTCCTTCAACATGATAGTATTACTGCAGTTTCATAGTATTTGAGCAAAATCGTAGTATTTGTGCAAAAACATACTGTGTCTGCAAAATCAGTATAACTGTTATGTTATATATTACTACTAAGGCATAGTATTTCTACCACATCATAGTATTCCTTCAAAATCATAGTATTACTGCAATTTCATAGTATTTGAGCAAAGTCGTAGTATTTGTGCAAAAACATACTATGTCTGCAAAATCACAGTATATCTGTTATATTATAGTATTACTAATAAGGCATAGTATTTCTACCAAATCATAGTATTCCTTCAACATGATAGTGTTACTGTAGTTTCATAGTATTTGAGCAAAATCGTAGTATTTCTGCAAAAACATACTGTGTCTGCAAAATCAGTATAACTGTTATGTTATAGTATTACTACTAAGGCATAGTATTTCTACCACATCATAGTATTCCTTCAAAATCATAGTATTACTGCAATTTCATAGTATTTGAGCAAAGTCGTAGTATTTGTGCAAAAACATACTATGTCTGAAAATCACAGTATATCTTTATATTATAGTATTACTACTAAGGCATAGTATTTCTACCAACTCATAGTATTCCTTCAACATGATAGTATTACTGCAGTTTCATAGTATTTGAGCAAAATCGTAGTATCTGTGAAAAAACATACTGTGTCTGCAAAATCAGTATAACTGTTATGTTATAGTATTACTACTAAGGCATAATATTTCTACCACATCGTAGTATTCCTTCAAAATCATAGTATTACTGCAATTTCATAGTATTTGAGCAAAGTCGTAGTATTTGTGCAAAAACATACTATGTCTGCAAAATCAGTATAACTGTTATGTTATAGTATTACTCTAAGGCATAGTATTTCTACCACATCATAGTATTCCTTCAAAATCATAGTATTACTGCAATTTCATAGTATTTGAGCAAAGTCGTAGTATTTGTGCAAAAACATACTATGTCTGCAAAATCAGTATAACTGTTATGTTATAGTATTACTACTAAGGCATAGTATTTCTACCACATCATAGTATTCCTTCAAAATCATAGTATTACTGCAATTTCATAGTATTTGAGCAAAATCGTAGTATTTGTGCAAAAACATACTATGTCTGCAAAATCAGTATATCTGTTATATTATAGTATTACTACTAAGGCATAGTATTTCTACCAAATCATAGTATTCCTTCAACATGATAGTATTACTGCAGTTTCATAGTATTTGAGCAAAATCATAGTATTTGTGCAAAAACATACTGTGTCTGCAAAATCAGTATAACTGTTATGTTATAGTATTACTACTAAGGCATAGTATTTCTACCACATCATAGTATTCCTTCAAAATCATAGTATTACTGCAATTTCATAGTATTTGAGCAAAGTCGTAGTATTTGTGCAAAAACATACTATGTCTGCAGAATCACAGTATATCTGTTATGTTATAGTATTACTACTAAGGCATAGTATTTCTACCAATCATAGTATTCCTTCAACATGATAGTATTACTGCAGTTTCATAGTATTTGAGCAAAATCATAGTATTTGTGCAAAAACATACTGTGTCTGCAAAATCAGTATACCTGTTATGTTATAGTATTACTACTAAGGCATAGTATTTCTACCACATCATAGTATTCCTTCAAAATCATCGTATTACTGCAATTTCATAGTATTTGAGCAAAGTCGTAGTATTTGTGCAAAAACATACTATGTCTGCAAAATCACAGTATATCTGTTATATTATAGTATTACTACTAAGGCATAGTATTTCTACCAAATCATAGTATTCCTTCAACATGATAGTGTTACTGTAGTTTCATAGTATTTGAGCAAAATCGTAGTATTTGTGCAAAAACATACTGTGTCTGCAAAATCAGTATAACTGTTATGTTATAGTATTACTACTAAGGCATAGTATTTCTACCACATCATAGTATTCCTTCAAAATCATAGTATTACTGCAATTTCATAGTATTTGAGCAAATCGTAGTATTTGTGCAAAAACATACTATGTCTGCAAAATCACAGTATATCTGTTATATTATAGTATTACTACTAAGGCATAGTATTTCTACCAAATCATAGTATTCCTTCAACATGATAGTGTTACTGTAGTTTCATAGTATTTGAGCAAAATCGTAGTATTTGTGCAAAAACATACTGTGTCTGCAAAATCAGTATAACTGTTATGTTATAGTATTACTACTAAGGCATAGTATTTCTACCACATCATAGTATTCCTTCAAAATCATAGTATTACTGCAATTTCATAGTATTTGAGCAAAGTCGTAGTATTTGTGCAAAAACATACTATGTCTGCAAAATCACAGTATATCTGTTATATTATAGTATTACTACTAAGGCATAGTATTTCTGCCAACTCATAGTATTCCTTCAACATGATAGTATTACTGCAGTTTCATAGTATTTGAGCAAAATCGTAGTATTTGTGCAAAAACATACTGTGTCTGCAAAATCAGTATAACTGTTATGTTATAATATTACTACTAAGGCATAGTATTTCTACCACATCATAGTATTCCTTCAAAATCATAGTATTACTGCAATTTCATAGTATTTGAGCAAAGTCGTAGTATTTGTGCAAAAACATACTATGTCTGCAAAATCACAGTATATCTGTTATATTATAGTATTACTAATAAGGCATAGTATTTCTACCAAATCATAGTATTCCTTCAACATGATAGTGTTACTGTAGTTTCATAGTATTTGAGCAAAATCGTAGTATTTCTGCAAAAACATACTGTGTCTGCAAAATCAGTATAACTGTTATGTTATAGTATTACTACTAAGGCATAGTATTTCTACCACATCATAGTATTCCTTCAAAATCATAGTATTACTGCAATTTCATAGTATTTGAGCAAAGTCGTAGTATTTGTGCAAAAACATACTATGTCTGAAAAATCACAGTATATCTGTTATATTATAGTATTACTACTAAGGCATAGTATTTCTACCAACTCATAGTATTCCTTCAACATGATAGTATTACTGCAGTTTCATAGTATTTGAGCAAAATCGTAGTATCTGTGAAAAAACATACTGTGTCTGCAAAATCAGTATAACTGTTATGTTATAGTATTACTACTAAGGCATAGTATTTCTACCACATCATAGTATTCCTTCAAAATCATAGTATTACTGCAATTTCATAGTATTTGAGCAAAGTCGTAGTATTTGTGCAAAAACATACTATGTTTGCAAAATCAGTATAACTGTTATGTTATAGTATTACTACTAAGGCATAGTATTTCTACCACATCATAGTATTCCTTCAACATGATAGTATTACTGCAGTTTCATAGTATTTGAGCAAAATCATAGTATTTGTGCAAAAACATACTGTGTCTGCAAAATCAGTATACCTGTTATGTTATAGTATTACTACTAAGGCATAGTATTTCTACCACATCATAGTATTCCTTCAAAATCATCGTATTACTGCAATTTCATAGTATTTGAGCAAAGTCGTAGTATTTGTGCAAAAACATACTATGTCTGCAAAATCACAGTATATCTGTTATATTATAGTATTACTACTAAGGCATAGTATTTCTACCAAATCATAGTATTCCTTCAACATGATAGTGTTACTGTAGTTTCATAGTATTTGAGCAAAATCGTAGTATTTGTGCAAAAACATACTGTGTCTGCAAAATCAGTATAACTGTTATGTTATAGTATTACTACTAAGGCATAGTATTTCTACCACATCATAGTATTCCTTCAAAATCATAGTATTACTGCAATTTCATAGTATTTGAGCAAAATCGTAGTATTTGTGCAAAAACATACTATGTCTGCAAAATCACAGTATATCTGTTATATTATAGTATTACTACTAAGGCATAGTATTTCTACCAAATCATAGTATTCCTTCAACATGATAGTGTTACTGTAGTTTCATAGTATTTGAGCAAAATCGTAGTATTTGTGCAAAAACATACTGTGTCTGCAAAATCAGTATAACTGTTATGTTATAGTATTACTACTAAGGCATAGTATTTCTACCACATCATAGTATTCCTTCAAAATCATAGTATTACTGCAATTTCATAGTATTTGAGCAAAGTCGTAGTATTTGTGCAAAAACATACTATGTCTGCAAAATCACAGTATATCTGTTATATTATAGTATTACTACTAAGGCATAGTATTTCTGCCAACTCATAGTATTCCTTCAACATGATAGTATTACTGCAGTTTCATAGTATTTGAGCAAAATCGTAGTATTTGTGCAAAAACATACTGTGTCTGCAAAATCAGTATAACTGTTATGTTATAATATTACTACTAAGGCATAGTATTTCTACCACATCATAGTATTCCTTCAAAATCATAGTATTACTGCAATTTCATAGTATTTGAGCAAAGTCGTAGTATTTGTGCAAAAACATACTATGTCTGCAAAATCACAGTATATCTGTTATATTATAGTATTACTAATAAGGCATAGTATTTCTACCAAATCATAGTATTCCTTCAACATGATAGTGTTACTGTAGTTTCATAGTATTTGAGCAAAATCGTAGTATTTCTGCAAAAACATACTGTGTCTGCAAAATCAGTATAACTGTTATGTTATAGTATTACTACTAAGGCATAGTATTTCTACCACATCATAGTATTCCTTCAAATCATAGTATTACTGCAATTTCATAGTATTTGAGCAAAGTCGTAGTATTTGTGCAAAAACATACTATGTCTGAAAAATCACAGTATATCTGTTATATTATAGTATTACTACTAAGGCATAGTATTTCTACCAACTCATAGTATTCCTTCAACATGATAGTATTACTGCAGTTTCATAGTATTTGAGCAAAATCGTAGTATCTGTGAAAAAACATACTGTGTCTGCAAAATCAGTATAACTGTTATGTTATAGTATTACTACTAAGGCATAGTATTTCTACCACATCATAGTATTCCTTCAAAATCATAGTATTACTGCAATTTCATAGTATTTGAGCAAAATCGTAGTATTTGTGCAAAAACATACTATGTCTGCAAAATCAGTATATCTGTTATATTATAGTATTACTACTAAGGCATAGTATTTCTACCAAATCATAGTATTCCTTCAACATGATAGTATTACTGCAGTTTCATAGTATTTGAGCAAAATCATAGTATTTGTGCAAAAACATACTGTGTCTGCAAAATCAGTATACCTGTTATGTTATAGTATTACTACTAAGGCATAGTATTTCTACCACATCATAGTATTCCTTCAAAATCATAGTATTACTGCAATTTCATAGTATTTGAGCAAAGTCGTAGTATTTGTGCAAAAACATACTATGTCTGCAGAATCACAGTATATCTGTTATGTTATAGTATTACTACTAAGGCATAGTATTTCTACCACATCATAGTATTCCTTCAAAATCATAGTATTACTGTAATTTCATGGTATTTGAGGAAAATCGTAGTATTTGTACAAAAACATACTATGTCTGCAGAATCACAATATATCTGTTTTGTTATAGTATTACTACTAAGGCATAGTACAACGTTCTACTTCTTTACCTCTCTTCAGTAGAAATTCTGCTGATTCACCTATTTTAAGCAGAATTTTCAGCCTTTCACCTCTTATCAGTATAAATCTCAGTATGTTCTGCTCATTTCAGAATGAACCTTTTCACCTCTTTTCAGTACAAATTTGAACTTCTGTACCCCTTTTAAGCAGAATTTTGCATTTTCACGTCTTTTCAGCAAAAGATTCTGCATCTTCACTTGTTTTCAGCATAATCTTTCTGTTTCTTTACTGCCATAAAATTTTTGTAGCTTTTCATCTTTTTCAGTCATTTTCAGCAGAGAGCTTCAGCGTTCTGGCATCCACACAGCATTTTCGCAGGAAATGCAAACTTTTTCTAGTTGTGTGGATGCCCTCAAAGGGCTTCCACACTATTGAGTTCCTGTTTCTCTTTATTCTTTATTATTATTCTTCAAGTTGCTTCCGTACGTTTTTTGCCGTGGAACTACTTCCTCAGTTTTCAGCCGATTTTCTCCGTTCAAACTCTAAACTGTTCTGCTCTTTCTGCTAATGTGCGCAATATCTTTTGGTGTTTATTACTCTTATACTTTTTAAAATATTACACTTTTTTCCTTTAATTTGTCCCATTGAAATGAATGGAAATCTTCAGAAATTCTGCTAAAACTTGCTTGTTTTTGAAACTTAACTACTTCTTTATGCTTTCACCTAGAAACTCCATTCAAACTTTAAAATGTTCTCAGATTATTGGGCTATTTCTGTCTGATTCAGCTTTTTCAGATCTTCTACCGTTTTAATCTTATACCTTTTTAAGTTTTCAGTTGCAAAATTGTGATTTTTCAGAAAATACATGCGTTGCTATGGTTGCTATGCAATTAACTCAGAGTGTACACTCGTCCATTCTGAATTTTCTCTTCATATCTGAATAACTTCTTGCTACTCGCTCAATTTCCACTCAACTCCCACAAATTATACATCAAAACGTAGGTATTTTTGCTGGCTTTCCGAAAATGTCACTATCATTGTTGTGGGATTTATAGAATTTTGGCAAATCTCCTCAGAGCAACACAAGGTCGGAAAAGTCTCCATACAAAGTCAATGGAGAGTTTGTTCAAAATCACCGCTGGATTTCTCTAATGAGAGGCATTTTCAAATCGTCATATCTCCTTAACCAAACAGAGTTGAGACATGAGGCTTGTGCCAATATATCTTCAGACATCCCTGATGCTCACAGTTCAATAATTTTTTCCTCACCTATTACCGTTTGGCCATGAATTACACTTGTTTGAGGATAGGAAATTTGTCCCTCGCTCAGATTTCTTCAGATTTCAAACTCTGGAAATGAGGCACTTTTTTCTCTCATCATATCTTTTTGATGGATTTCCACAGAGACCTGAAAATTCCCATGACTGTTCACCAAAGCCTGCTGTTTCTTACGGTGAAAGAATGATTTTGATGCTCCATATAGATTTAGAGTTACAAAACATTGTTTGAGGGCAAGTCAAGGCAGTTTTGCTTTGCCTCTGCTCAGTTACAGTGTATTACAAGTCATGTATCTTTAATAATTTATATTTTATCTCTGATTTATGAAGACCTGCAGATTCCCCCATCTCTTCTGAACAAAACGGTGTCAGAATGAGCGTTCTAGCCCCTACGGTTAGGAAATTATGGCCATTTGTTCGAGGGGAATCCTGAATGTGAGAAATACACTGCAGAAAACTCATACCTTATATCTCTCTGTGTCTGTGTGTGTAAGTGCTGATTACAGCAGGTGCAGCTAATTTAGCTGACCTAGATATACCAAGCCCAGACTCTTAACAGCCCCTGTACAGTTTGCTCTCTGTGTATGTGTGTGTGTATATCAATATTTCTCCCATGTTAAAGTATTACTCCTCCATAATAGTATTTGTGCTAAATCAAAGTACTTCTACTACATCTTAGTACTTCTGCTCAATCATAGTATTTCTGCTAAATCATAGTATTTTTGAAAAATCATGGTATTTGTGCCAAATCATGGTTTGGGGGCAGAACCATAATATTTATTTTATGTTATGAGATTACTACTAAGTGCAGGAATGTCTGTTATGTTATAGTTTATGTGCTGAATATAGTATATCTGCCAAATCATAGTATTTATCCCAAATCATAGTATTTATGCAAAATTACAGTATTTCTGCCAAAAAGCAGAAATAGTACCTTTTAGCAGAAATTTCTGTGAAAAGATATTATTTATGTTAAAACATAGTATTTCTGCTAAATCATAGTATTTCTGCCAATCATAGTATTTGTACTTATTCATAGTACTTGTGCCAAATCATAGTATTTGTACCCAATCATAGTATTTCTGCAATATGATCGTATTTGTGCCAAATCATGGTATCTTTTTGCCAAATCATGGTATTTGTGCCAAATCATGTTATTTGTGGCCAGTTAAAATTTCTGTTATATTAGTGTTACTACTAAGTCATAGAATTTCTGTTATGTTATAGTATATCTGCTGATTATGGTATATGTGCCAAATAATAGTATTTATAGCAAATAATAGTATTACTGCCCAAACATAGTATTTCTTGTAGTATTTGTAGTAGTAGTTGTTGTAGTATTTGTGCAAAAACATAGAATTTCTGCAAAATCATAGTATATCTGTTATGTTATAGTATTACTACCAAATCATAGTATTCCAAATCATAGTATTACTGCAATTCCATAGTATTTGAGCGAAATCGTACTATTTGTGAAAAAACATACCATGTCTGCAAAGTCACATTATATCTGCTATGTTATACTATTACTACTAAGTCACAGTATTTCTGCCAATTCGTAGTATTCGTACTAAATCATACTACTTGTGCCAAATCATAGTATTGAAATCAAAATATAATATTTGTACCAAAGCATTGTATTTGTACGAAGTACAGTATTTCTGCCAAATCATAGAATTACTGCAATTTCATAGTATTTTGAGGAATCCCTTTTGTTATAGTATTACTTCTAAGTCGTAGTATTTCTGCTTTGTCATAGTATTTGTACTGAAATATAGTATTTCTGCCAAATCATAGTATTACTGCTATTTCATAGTGTTTGAGTGAAATTACAGTGTTTCTGCAAAAACATTGTATTTCTGCTAAATCATAGTATTTCTGTTATCTTAAAGTACTTGCACTCAATTACAGTATTTGTGCCAAAGTGTAGTATTTCTGCCAAATCATATTATCTCTGCTAAATCATAGTGTCTGCCAAATCATAATATTTGTGCCTAAATGCAGCATTTGTACCAAAACATAGTATTGCTGCTATATCATAGTATTTCATCCAAATCATAGTATATGTCCTAAAACATAGTATTTCTGCCAAATCATACTATTTGTCCTAAAGCATAGCATTTCAACAAAATCACAGTATTTCTGCTATGTTATAGTATTTGTGCTTGTAGAAAAAAGCATAGCATTTCAACAAAATCACAGTATTTCTGCTATGTTATAGTATTTGTGCTTGTAGAAAAACCTGTGTTATTGTGAGCTACATTACCCAGCAGCCTCTGAGCAGTGAGGGAATTCATGGGACTTCTGAGCTAGATGGTCTTCCTTCGTTCCTGGGCTAACGATTGAGGAGAGAGCTGCTGGGAAGGGGAGCAAATAGCCCATCCTGTATTTGTTGGGGATGGTGTGTGTCACATAAACGTGAGTTAATGTTCCATGCTTAAGATGTTTACCCTGCTACTTGTGTGTATTGGTTTTAGTTACCTTTAGCGTATGTGCTAGTTAGCGATAGCTATGGCAGCACAGTTATTTGATTGTTTTGGGCTTGTTCCTGCTTTGTTTGTTCCCCCTGCAAATTTATGTGAATTTGTATACTGTAATATCGCTGTATTACGTAGTGGCTAAGTAGGAGGCTGACTGTTACTAAGTGCATCAGTGTACATAGGTCATCTCTTGTGTTGGAGTGCCCTCTTGTGGCGCCTTTTGGGTAGTGCCTTAGTAAACGTGAACACTGCAAAGAAGTGGTATCAGACTGGTTTGTAGTGGAGGAATTTGTTGCCAGTTTCTTTCATCTTTAATCCGTATTCATGTTGTAATGTAGTAACTTTTGTGGCGCAAATACCACAATATGGCAGAAATACCATGTTTTGGCACAAATACTTTGATTTGGTATACTTTAGCTTCTTCAGCCCTTTTCAGCAAAATTTTCATTTTTTTTCACCCCTTTTCAGCACAAATTCCAGCTTTTTCAGGTGTTTTCAACAGAAATCTCTTTTATTTCTGATTGCTGATGTCTTTGTTTTTCAGCCGCCCGCCCCCTTTCCAGGTGGCGCAATCAGTAATGACACGGCTCTGCAGCTCAAAGGTCGTGGGTTCAATCCCACCTTGGTCAACATTTTTTTTTCACTACAAATTTATACACTATCACAGACCTGTAATTTATATTGCTATTTTTTTTCACTACAAATGAGTAGTGCAAAAACATACTATGTCTGCAACATCACAGTATATCTGTTATGTTATAGTATTACTACTAAATCACATTATTTCTGCCAATTCAAGCAGGCTGACTGTTACTAAGTGCATCAGTGTACATAGGTCATCTCTTGTGTTGGAGTGCCCTCTTGTGGCACCTTTTGGGTAGTGCCTTAGTAAACGTGAACACTGCAAAGAAGTGGTATCAGACTGGTTTGTAGTGGAGGAATTTGTTGCCAGTTTCTTTCATCTTTAATCCGTATTCATGTTGTAATGTAGTAGTACCACAATATGGCAGAAACACTATGTTTTGGCACAAATACTTTGATTTGGTATACTTTAGCTTCTTCACCCCTTTTCAGCAAAATTTTCATTTTTTTCACCCCTTTTCAGCACAAATTCCAGCTTTTTTGGCTGTTTTCAGAAAAAAAAACTCTTTTCAGCAGAAACTCTGCTGATTCATCTCTTTTCAGCGCAAGTTTCTGCTTCTTTGCCTCTTTTCTGCAGAAATTCTGCTGATCCACCTCTTTTCTGCAAAACTTTCAGCCTTTTCACCTGTTATCAGCACAGTTCTCAGCAGCTTCTGCTCATTTCAGCAGAATTGTCCGTCTCTCCACAACAACTTTTTGCAACTTTTCATCTTTTTCAGCTTTTCAGCAGACAGCTTCAGCGTCAAGGCATCCACACAGCATTTTCGCAGGAAATGCAAATTTTTCTAGTTATTCTTCAAGTTGCTTCCGTACGTTTTTTGCCGTCTATCTACTGCCTCAGTTTTCAGCCGATTTTCTCCGTTCAAACTCTATACTGTTCTGCTCTTTCTGCTAATGTTTGCTATGACTTTTGGTGTTTATTACTCTTATACTTTTTAAAATATTACACTTTTTTCCTTTAATTTGTCCCATTGAAATGAATGGAAAACTTCCACAATTCTGCTAAAACTTGCTTGTTTTTGAAACTTAACTACTTTGTCATACTTTCACCTAGAAACTCCATTCAAACTTTAAAATGTTCTCAGACTATTGGGCTATTCCTGAATGATTCAGCTTTTTCAGATCTTCTACCATTTTAATTTTATACCTCTTTAAGTTTTCAGTTGCAAAATTGTGATTTTTCAGAAAATACATGCGTTGTTATGGTTGCTATGCAATTAACTCAGAGTGTGCACTCGTCCTTTCTGAATTTTCTCTTCATGTCTGAACAACTTCTTGCTACTCGCTCAATTTCCACTCAACCCCCACAAATTATACATCAAAACGTAGGCATTTTTGCTGGCTTTCAGAAAATGTCACCATCATTGTTGTGGGACTTATAGATTTTTTGCAAATCTCCTCAGAGTAACATAAAGTCTCAAAACTCTCCATAGAAACTCAATGGAGAGTTTCTTCAAAATCAGCGCTGGAATTCTCTAATGAGAGGCATTTTCAAATCGTCATATCTCCTTAACGAAACAAAGTTGAGACATGACGCTTGTGCCAATATATCTTCAGACATCCCTGATGCTCACAATTCAAGAATTTTTTCCTCACCTATTACCGTTTGGCCATGAATTACACTTGTTTGAGGGTAGGAAATTTTTCCCTCGCTCAGATTTCTTCAGATTTCAAACTCTGGAAATGAGGCACTTTTTTCTCTCGTCATATCTTTTTGATTGATTTCAACAGAGACCTGAAAATTTCCATGACTGTTCACCAAAGCCTGCTTTTTCTTACGGTGAAAGAATGATTTTGATGCTCCATATAGATTTAGAGTTACAAAACGTTGTTTGAGGGCAAGTCAAGGCAGTTTTGCTTCGCCTCTTCTCAGTTACAGTGTATTACAAGTCATATATCTTCAATAATTTATATTTTATCTCTGAATTATGAAGGCCTGAAGTTTTCCCCATCTCTTCTGAACAAATCGGTGTCAGAATGAGCGTTCTAGCCCCTACGGTTAGGAAATTATGGCCATTTGTTCGAGGGGAATCCTGAATGTGAGAAATACACTGCAGAAAACTCATAGCTGTCTCTGTGTCTGTGTGTAAGTGCTGATTACAGCAGGTGCAGCCAATTTAGCTGACCTAGATATACCAAGCCCAGACTCTTAACAGCCCCTGTACACTTTGCTCTATGTGTATGTGTGTGTGTATATCAATATTTCTCCCATGTTAAAGTATTACTCCTCCATAATAGTATTTGTGCTAAATCAAAGTACTTCTACTACATCTTAGTACTTCTGCTCAATCATAGTATTTCTGCTAAATCATAGTATTTTGAAAAATCATGGTATTTGTGCCAAATCATGGTTTGGGGCAGAACCATAATATTAATTTATGTTATGAGATTACTACTAAGTGCAGGAATGTCTGTTATGTTATAGTTTATGTGCTGAATATAGTATATCTGCCAATCATAGTATTTATCCCAAATCATAGTATTTATGCAAATTACAGTATTTCTGCTAAAAAGCAGAAATAGTACCTTTTAGCAGAAATTTCTGTGAAAAAGATATTATTTATGTTAAAACATAGTATTCTGCTAAATCATAGTATTTCTGCCAAATCATAGTATTTGTACTTATTCATAGTACTTGTGCCAAATCATAGTATTTGTACCCAATCATAGTATTTCTGCAATATGATCGTATTTGTGCCAAATCATGGTATCTTTTTGCCAAATCATGGTATTTGTGCCAAATCATGTTATTTGTGGCCAGTTAAAATTTCTGTTATATTAGTGTTACTACTAAGTCATAGAATTTCTGTTATGTTATAGTATATCTGCTGATTATGGTATATGTGCCAATCATAGTATTTATGCAATCATAGTATTACTGCCCAAACATAGTATTTCTGCCAAATTGTAGTATTTGTGCAAAAACATAGAATTTCTGCAAAATCAGTATAACTGTTATGTTATAGTATTACTACTAAGGCATAGTATTTCTACCACATCATAGTATTCCTTCAACATGATAGTATTATGCAGTTTCATAGTATTTGAGCAAATCATAGTATTTGTGCAAAAAACATACTGTGTCTGCAAAATCA